>NC_091126.1:112958340-113258340 GCF_040183065.1 Periplaneta americana | reverse complement strand
GTTAGTAGTCTAAACTAGCGCAGAGGTAGTTCCTTTATACTCATACTCCTTGCATATACGGATCAGTGACAAGTTAGGTTTGGTTAGTTTTTGGCTTTTATTATGCGTTGCTTATACGATCACCTGCACATCCACAAAAAAATCTCTTATAAATTCCACGATTTTCACTTCCGAAATCGCAGGAACTACCTCAGCCCTACTTCCACCGCTTTATGATTGCTGCCTTATTGGCCTACGGACACTTGACTGTATTGAAATACTCACATCGCTATTACTGGAGCAACTAGATTTACAAAGTCTCCAATGCCCTGCCATTACATATGTAGGCGTAAGTTATGTCATATGGAATTTATAGGTTATTATTTATATTCCTATATTCGCAATTATACATTATAATTAAGCATAATGTCGTGTATGATACGCCGCACATTCAATGTGTCTGTATTTTAATACTACAATCGAGTACGTACTGAATTATTGTATTTATCTACTTCCTAAGAGAAGAAGTAACAGAATCGTACGCACAATAATTTCATAGGAGTGGTTTGGTAAATTTTCTATCTACAATTAAGGAAGATAGATGTGCTAAATTAAAATCACAATATAAAAACTTTTTTATTAAACCTCAAAAAGCTGGTAGAGATCCTGGTGGTCAGAAACTATCTATGTATGCATATTTATTTAGTATTGAGCTTCGCAACTGTATATACTAATAATTGATTAAATGGCGATCATACTCGTGTTAATTGTGTAAGAATGTGCGGCTTACAGCTGTTTCGGTGTTTCTTCACACCATCCTCAAAGCCTACTAGATCGCGGCGTCATCTCGAACTTCGCTGCCTGTTGTGTGGGTGCGTTCGATTGTTGAAATGTGTTGAAATGTGGTGTCAAATAGTGTATGTGTGTTCTGAAATTGATCTGTGAGTTGAAATTTGACAGGGTGTCTTTTAGTATGTCTCTATATTTCATATTGTTCTAGTGTGTTGAGTTTTTGGTTTTTGGGTTGTATGTGTACGATTTCCATGCCTGTATTTATGTTATTGTAAGTGTGGTTAGTATTAGTTATGTGTTCGGCATATGTAGTTGTATTGTGTCCTCTGGTTATTGATTTAATGTGTTCTTGGAATGATCTGCCTGTCTGTCCAATGTAGAAACTATCACAAATAGTACATGTGAGTTTGTATACGCCTGTGCGGTTGTACACAACAGAAAGCGAAGTTCGAGATGACGCCGCGATCTAGTAGGCTTTGAGGATGGTGTGAAGAAACACCGAAACAGCTGTAAGCCGCACATGCTAACACAATTAACACGAGTATGATCGCAATTTAATCAATTATTTATATTCAAGTGTTAAAATAGTGTACGAAAGATTTATCATGTGTATACCAAATTGTGGTATAAGTGACGTTCTGCCACTCAGCAGCTGCCTGTTTTCATAAAGCTCAACCAACGAGCTAGGACCTATAAGTAGAATATAGAGCACAGTCTAATACATACACTTGCGCAACTTCAACACTTTTTTTGCAAACATTAGCGACACTAGAGCCCAAGCGGCAGGCAAGGCACTGATCATAGGTTGATACAGGCAACAATCTGTCTCTACAGGTTTACTTTGAAGAAGCCCGAGCTTGTTGTTATAACAGACAAATTTGTGTCTTTACATTATGTAAAATTGTGTTCGTATCATTTTAAATGTACAGATTTTTGGGAAAGTAATGCAATAGAATTTTGAAAGATGATATACCATCCCTGTTTAATTTTTCAAGCCATTTGCAAAAGGTACGATATAATATTATCTCTGTTGTTACAATATCAATATCATTAAAATTCAACCATTAGTTTACTACAATAAAGAATACATATTTGTTAGTATAGGTATATCAGACTGTAGGGAAATCCCACTGAGTGAGTTATTTAGACTTACACGTCAGATGTTAAACACATTAGTGGAAAGATAACTCTTTGTTTGTATTATGCATATGAATTTATCTGCAAGAAAATAAACTTTCATTCAAAATCCAGATATGAATAAATAAATAAATTAATTAATTAATGGATGAACAAATGAATAAACAAATAAATAAATACCGTACCTATAATAGCTAAGTCTTCTTTGTGAACTTATGATTCAGGGTTCACGTATTAATATCACTCTTACATTTTGTCGGATATATCTTATTAAAAAAGCAAGGAATGGCATCTTATTGATATTACATATGTGCATAAAAATTATGTACCATCACTCCGCAAGCAATGATAATATATCTATTTAATTTATTTAAAATAACAATAGGGTATTTAAAGAAATCCACACATAAAATCTTGTGTTTTTTTTTATTTTGCATAAAGCGATTATGTTTAGTTTTTAGGTCTTCACGTTACATATTGTTTGCAAAGTATTAGATACCGGTATATTTTATACTTGATATCATTCCCTTTATTAATTGAAGACTGAAGTCTATGTAATTTGGCTACACTTGCGCATTATATTTTGCCGGATTACTTATTTCCTGTGGTCTAGAAGTACCGGTAATATAATTTTCGATTCTCTAAAACTCAAAAACAGGTCTGTACTGATTATCACATATTTATTTCACTTAAGAAGTTTATTATAATAAGAACTTGCGTAATCAAGGTGCATGTATTTATGTTTTGTGATCTAAGAGTAATATATGATAATATAATTTTCCATTCTCTGAAACCTAAGAATTTGCTGATCATCGTAAAATTATATGTTCTGTAATGTGTATTGTGTATGCCTATTTATGAATGTATGAAAATGTTTTCTATAAATTGTTGCGTACGTATTTTCTTTCGTTTAATGGTCTGACACATATAAATGAAACTTTGAATATTTTTATTTTGTCCTAATTTTACATTAAACGTCAAAAATGGGCCATGATCTGTCAATTTTAGATCATCACAAGGCCAAATTGCGTGATTTACGTACTGCTATCACAGTCTAATATATACAGTCGCGCAACTTCAACACTGTTTTTGCCAACATTCACGACACTAGCGCTCAAGCGGCAGGCAACGCACTGATCACAGGGTTGGTACAGCCAGCACGTGCTTTAAAGGTATGCGAGATGTTATTATAACGTTTTAATCACAGTCTAAGACATACAGTCACGAAACTTCAACACTTTTTCTGCCAACATTCGCGACACTAGCGCCCAAGCGGCAGGCAAGGCACTGGCCATAGTCTCGTTCAGCCAGCACGTGCTTTAAAGGGATGCGAGATGTTATAATAACGTTTTAATCATGCGTCGGAATAAAGGCAATGTGTGCAATGACGAAAATTGCAGTAACAACAAGTTTAAATCTCCGAATTTGTCGTTCTTCAGATTCCCTAAAGACCATGAGAGAATCATAACTCAGTCATAACCAATAATCCACGTTGTAGGTAGCCTACGTATTGTCTTCTATAAAACAATATTATTACTTATCAGTTACCTATTTGTATGTCAGGAAGGAGAGTTTAAATAAAAACAAAGTAAATACCTGTTACAGTATATTATTTTTTTGTAGAAATCATATATGTAAATGTGTAACCATTCCGATTTTGGATAATGTATCTACAGTTTTTAATACAAGTAATTCCATAATTTTTGTATTCGTGTTTTTTTTTCTTTATATTTTTCAAAAGTTGAATGTTATATTGCATTCAAGTAGGGATTATGGTGTTAATTTTTCAAGATTTCATGGCGTATTATAATCCTTTTGCAAAATATTCACTTCTTGAATAAATCCAGACTGTGTCGATAAATTTCTGATGTGTTGGTGTAGATTCATGTGGCAGACGTATTAAGTTCTCAAGAAATAAAAGAGCCTTTTTAAATTTAATATAAAAAGCAATCTTTTCTGTAATAATTTGCATGACTGTTATTGGTGTTGATTTTACACTACAGGTGATTATTTGAGCTGTTCAGAGCAGAAGTGGTATAAGTCAAAATTAGGTAATGAGATTTAAAGTAAATATTCTGTAAAATACAGCGCAAAGTAGCAATTAATATATCCTTCGTGCTATTCACTGACTACTAATAGTTTAAATAAATTCAATATTAACTGCTACTTTGCGCTGTATTTTAAAGAATGTTTACTTTAACCCTCATTACCCATTTTGACTTACACCACTTCTGCTCTGAAAATAAAATTAGGCCTACATTTTCTGAGTTAATTGAAGTCACAATTTTTTCAACAAAATTGTGTGTTCATTTATTTGTTTTCACCTACGTCATATTAAAAGTAAGGGCATGTAAATTACGTATTATATAGGTAGGATAAGTTAAAATTAGGCATTATGTGTGAAAACTGGAAATGTAATGTAAAATGCGGTAAACTTGCCATAAACATTTAAACCATAATATCAGCACTATTTGTCACTCAAAATAATAAAGGAAATACCTGTTCTTAAGAAATGAAAAATAATAAACTTCATAAATCAATGTCTGTCATATTAAGGTCTAAATCTTCCCCTTTTTTATTTTCAAGTTTACCTCAGAGGCCGAGTTTACCCCAATTTGCGGTATAGAAAATAGTTAATTTCTCAGGAAATAGGGAGAGGAGTTCACCACGCAATGTAACCTACAATTTTGAAGCTACTAATTTTGACTCTTCTCACAGGAAATATAGAGTTCTAATGATTCATAAATATATTCAGGAATGAATTTAATTAACCATCCACGTACGAACAATTATATTATTTCAAACCATGATACGTGAACAGTTCCATGATTCAGTTGTAAGGAGCAGAAAGAATTACGTTTATTCTCAGCTTCTGAAACTTGTAGATTAACTGCGTGTGAAATTCTTCTAGGATTCTAAATTAAAATTAATAAGAATCATATACACTTACTGTATAGCATAAAAATATAAAACAAATTACGCAAAACCCGTTTTCTGATATGTTATCATATGTCGTATGCACACTTTTAACTTGCCTGCCGCTAGAGGGCTACTGTCGCGCCGGCTGTCAAATGTTGGCATATTTTATACGTATGAGTTGCGTGACTGTATGTCTTAGACTGTGGTTTTAATCATGCGTCGGAATAAAGACAATGTGTGCAATGACGAAAATTGCAGTAACAACAAGTTTAAATTTCCCAATTTGTCGTTCTTCAGATTCCCTAAACCAAGAGAAAATCATAACTCAGTCATAACCTATAATCCACGCTGTAGGTAGCCTAAGTATTGTGTTCTCTAAAACATTTGTTAGTTATCAGTCACCTATTTGTATGTCAGGAAGGAAAGTTTAATTAAAAACAAAGTAAATACCTGTTACAGTATATTATTGTTTTGCAGAGATCATGTCCAAAATGTGTAACCATTCCGATTTTGGATAATATATCTACAGTTCTTAATGAAAGTAGTTCCATAATTTTTGTATTTGTTTTTTTTTTTCTTTATATTTTTCAAATTTGAATGTTATATTGCATTCAAGTAGGGATTATGATGTTAATTTTTCAAGAATTCATGGCGTATTATAATCCTTTTGCAAAATATTCACTTCTTGAATAAATCCAGATTGTGTTGATAAATTTCTGATGTGTTGGTGTAAGATTCACGTGACAGACGTATTAGGTTCTCAAGAAATAAAAGAGCTTTTTTAAATTTAATATAAAAAGCAATCTTTTCTGTAATAATTTGCATGACTGTTATTGGTGTTGATTTTACATTACCAGTTATTATTTGAGCCGTTCAGAGCAGAAATGGTATAAGTCAAAATTAGGTAATGAGGATTAAAGTAAAAATTCTGTAAAATACAGCGCAAGGTAGCAATTAATATATCCTTCGTACTATTCACTGACTGATATTAATTTAAATAAATTCAATATTAATTGCTACTTTGCGCTGTATTTTACAGAATGTTTACTTTAACCCTCATTACCCATTTTTGACTTACACCACTTCTGCTCTGAAAATAAAATTAGGCCTACATTTTCTGAGTTAATTGAAGTTACAATTTTTTCAACAGAATTGTGTATTCATTTGTTCTCACCTACGTCATAATAACAGTAAGTGCATTTAAATTACATATAATATAGCTAGGGTAAGTTAAAATTAAGCTTATATGTGAAAACTGGAAATGTAATGTAAAATGGGGTAAACTTTCCATAAAATTTTAAACCATAATATCAGCACTGTTAGCGACTCAAATTAATAATAAAAAAAAATTAAAAAATAATGAACTTCATAAATCAATGTCTGTCAAATTAAGGTTTAAATCTTCCCCTTTTTTATTTTTAAGTTTACCTCAGCGGCCGAGTTAACCCGAATTTGCGGTATGGAAAATACAGTAGTTAATTTCTCAGGAAATAGGCAGAGAAGTTCACCACGCAATGTACCCTACGAGATATGCCCAACAATTTTGACTCTTCTCACAGGAAATATAGAGTTCCATTGGTTCATAAATATATTTAGGAATGAATTGAATTAACCGTCCACGTACAAACAATTATATTATTTCAAACCATGATACGTGATCAGGGCCATGATTCAGTTGCAAGGAGCAGAAAGAATTACGTTTATTCCCAGCTTCTGAAACTTGTAGATTAACTGCGTGTGAAATTCTTCTAGGATTCTATAGTAAAATTAATAAGAACCATATACACTTACTGTATAACATAAAAATATAAAATAAATTACGCAAAACCCGTTTTCTGATGTGTTATCATATGTCGTGTGCACACTTTTAACTTGCCTGCCGCTAGAGGGCTACTGTCGCGCTAGCTGTCAAATGGTGGCATATTTTATACGTATGCGCGACTGTATATATTAGACTGTGCTGCTATTATGCGTCTGCTCTCCAACAACATGGCGGGCAGCGCAGCGTTCAATTTCCCTCGGTTTACTCGTACTGCGCAGCCGAGACTGTAGGGGCTTGATTTCAAATAAGTAGTCTGCCATAATTTAGTCTTACCACAGTCTAATACATACAGTCGCGCAACTCATACGTATAAAATATGCCAACATTTGACAGCTGGCGCGACAGTAGCCATCTAGCGGCAGGCAATTTAAAAGTGTGCAGACGACATATGATAACACATCAGAAAACGTGTTTTGCCTAATTTATTTTATATTTTTATGGTATGCAATAAGTGCTTATGGTTCTTATGAATTTTACCTTAGAATCCCACAAGAATTTCACAAGCTGTCAATCTTCAAGTTTCTGAAGCTGGGAATAAACGTAATTCTTTCTGCTACTTACAACTGAATCATGTCCCTGATTATGAATCATAGTTTGAAATGATATAATTTTTCGTACGTGGATGGTTAATTCATTTCATTCCTAAATATATTTATGCATCATTGGAAACCTATATTTCCTGTGAGAAGAGACAAAAATAGTAGCTTCAAAATTGTAGGGCATATCTCGTAGAATACATCGCGTGGGTGCTCCTCTTCCTATTTCCTGAGAAATTAACTATTTTCCATACCGCAAATTGGGGTAAACTCGACCGCTGAAGTAAACTTGAAATTAAGAAAGGGAAGGATTTAAACATTAATATGATAGACACTGATTTATGAAGTTAAAATTTTTTTACTTTCCTTACGAAACGGTATTTCCTTTATTATTTTGAGTCACAAATAGTGCTGATATTATGGTTTAATATTTTTATGGCAAGTTTACCGCATTTTACATTACATTTCCAGTTATCACACATAGGCTTAATATTAACTTATCCTACCTATATAGTACGTAATTTACATGCACTTACTCTTAATAAGACGTAGATGAGAACAAATATATGAACACACAATTTTGTTGGACAAATTGTTACTTCAATTAACTCAGATAATATACAATAATTTTCAGTAAATAATCACTGCAACTGTAAAATTATCACCAATAACAGTAATGCAAATTATTACAGAAGAGATTGTTATTTTAAATTAAATTTCAAAAGGCTCTTTTATTTCTTGAGAATTTAATAAGTCTGCCACATGAATCTACACCAACACATCAGAAATTTATCGACACACTCTGGATTTATTCAAGAAGTGAATATTTTACAAAAGGATTATAATACTCCATAAATTCTTGAGAAATTAACTCCATGATCCCCACTTGAATGCAATATAATATTAAACTTTTGAAAAATATAAAGAAAAAAAGACACGAATACAAAAATTATGGAGTTACTTCAATTAAAATCTGTAGATACATTATCCACAATCGGAATGGTTACACATTTACACATATGATCTCTGCAAGAAAATAATATACTGTAACAGGTATTACTTTTTTATGTTTAATATTAGTCGACCAGCAAACTTGCTATACAGACCACTGGTATGGAATATCACATGCAGAATATCATGCTGAGGTTGGCTCTAAAGGCTCTTGTAATTAATTTTGTGAATTATATGAATAAAAATATGATGATTTTCTGTGTAGGTATTACTTTGTTCGTATTTAAACTGTCCTCCCTGACATACAAATAGGTAACTGATAACTAATAAATGTTTTATAGAACACAATACGTAGTCTACCTACAATGTGGATTATTGGTTATGAGTGAGTTATGATTTTCTCTTGGTTTTTAGGGGATGTGAAGAACGACAAATTGGGAGATTTAAAATTGTTATTGCAATTTACGGCACTGCACGCATTGCCTTTATTCCGACGCATGATTAAAACATTTTTATAACATCTCGCATCCTTCAAAAGCACATGCTGGCTATATCAACCCGATGACCTGTGCCTTGCCTGCCGCTTAAGCGCTAGTGTCGCGAATTTTGGCAACAAAATTGTTGAAGTTGCGCGACTCTTTGTATTAGACTGTGGTCTTACCACAGTCCAACACATACAGTCACGCAACTAATACGTATAAAATATGCCAACATTTGACAGCTGGCGCTACAGTAGCCCTCTAGCGGCAGACAAGTTAAAAGTGCGTAGACGACAAACGATAACACATCAGAAAACGGGTTTTGCGTAATTTATTTTATATTTCTATGCTATTCAGTAAGTGTATATGGTTCTTATTAATTTTACTTTAGAATCCTACAAGAATTTCACACGCGGTTTACCTACAAGTTTTCTGATGCTGGGAATAAACGTTATTCTTTCTGCCCCTTACAACTGAATCATGGCCCTGATCACATATCATGGTTTGAAATAATATAATTGTTCGTACGTGGAGGGTTAATTCAATTCATTCCCAAATATATTTATGAATCATTCGAACTCTACATTTCCTATGAGAAGAGTCAAAATTAGTAGCTTCAAAATTGTAGGGGCATATCCCGTAAGGTACGTCGCGTGGTGAACTCCTCTCCCTATTTACTGAGAAATGAACTATTTTCCATAGTACAAATTGGGTTAAACTCGACCGCTGAGGTAAACTTGAAAATAAAAAAGGGGAGGATTTAAACCTTAATATGACAGACATTGATTAATGAAGTTCATTATGTGTCCATTTCTTAAGAACCGGTATTTTCTTTATTATATTTTGAGTCACAAATAGTGCTGATATTATGGATTAAATTTTTATGGCAAATTTGCCGCATGTTATATTACATTCCCAGTTTTCATACATAAGCTTAATTTTAACTTATCCTACCTATAGGCACCGTGCATGGGTCTCAAAATCGTACTGGTGGCGCCGCGCAGTGTCGCAATTCCTAATTAACTACAGGCTCGCAGTCATTCACTAGTCATGTGTGATATAGAAATTACATGCGGCTTTCTGGCGATAAAAAGTTATAATATTAGTAAGAATGGGTTCATTGATTCATAGTGTTCTGCCAAGGACAGGTCTTTCACTGCAAACCCAGCAATCTCCAGTCTTTAATTATTTTATAGACTCTGTGGAAAGTTCAGTACTGCTAGAGGAGTGTAAAAATGTAACTACAAAGTTCCTGAAATATCAGTGAAGTTGTTTGGCATTTAAATCAGATTTCAGACCATTGAATGAGAGTGAACAGTCATATTACGAAAACATTGATATACTTATATTTGATGTCATGACGTGTGTAATATTTGTGTGTATAATGTCTCTATAAATTGCGTATTTTAATGTGATTTAATTCTAAAAGTAGTCTTAATTACACTTCCTGAATAATGGGCGACTGTAAATTCTTTAAAACACAACACATATTAACGATATCATCAACATACTACCTCTGATTGAGGTTCTGGCTGATATGTACATCTGTTATCAGGCTGTACATCTCACTTGACGATGTGTGTCAGAGGAAGAACAATATTGTTTGTATACATATGAAGTCTGACTAGTGTAATTTGTAGCTAGTCGGCGATATACGCAATGGAAGGGAAAAGGAACTGGCCACTCTACCCCATAATATTCTGGCCTAGTTGCCTCATAAGTGGTGCCTTTTTGGTATCACTTATGAGGTTCAGATTTCTCTTTGGACAGTTGACTAAACAACAACAAGATCAACATGCGGAAGCAGTTCAATTGATAGTTTGTGTAAAATGTTATACTGTATATTTTAATTCGCTGAATGCACCTTTCAACATGAATTCTAACACTGGTAACGCTGTAAGTAGTTTCGACTTCTTCAGCCGTTAATTTACCATCGTGCAGATACGGTGGAGTAACAGCAATGATCCCTTTATCGGAGAGGTTTGTTATTATTCCGGGAAAACCTGACTTCATCACCACCTTCTAATAAAGTCAATAATCCGCAATCAGTTGTGTGTCACTCGATCTGCCTTGGTAGTATTTAGATTTGAAGGCCACCGTCTGATCCACATTGGGTGACTGTTCCACTTCTGAACAATTAATTGTCACTCTACATTTTTCAATATTGCAGGCTTTCTCTGCTAGGCCAAAACTCAAAATTACAGTAACCGTTGTGAATGTCAATAACATTAAAGTGGCGGTAAAATACATTATAATTACAATTGTAAGATTAACTCCGAACATCAATCTCATAGCAGAATACGACAATCCAGTTTTCATTTTAATTGGAAAATATGAGTAGACGATTTTCTTTACTAATCTTACTCTTGGACAGAATTTTTCGAAAGCTTTCGATGTGAAATTCACTAATAAAAATGGCAAAAATAATAATGTTTGGTCTACATCTTGGGGCGTTTCGACTATCTATGTTAGCTATTTTTGGGTTAAATAATATAATTGGAAATATTTCTTATTATGATTCTACGGGTATGAGTGTGTTTCAATTGGCAGCAAAATTAACAATATATTCGAAACCACAAATGTCACTCCCATTAAGTCTAGTATTTCTGTCTCATATTTTATTGTAGAATAATTTCGGAAACCTTGCATTTCATTAAACATATCATCTGTTCCTGAACGCTTGTCATAACATTTCTTATGTGACTTCAGTTCGGCATGTAATGGAATAGACACTTGAGTAGACAATTCACACAATTCAATTGTGAAAGAAAAAACAAAATCACTAAGAATGGTTTCATTTACTTCTGCCTGTATGGCTACTTCATTTTTCGAAGTGACACTTGTTGAGCATTCGTCTTCCATAAAACTTAAATTTTCATCTTTTCTTCTTCTTTATGCGTCTGTTTCGTACCTTTCCGGAGCTAGTTGAGAAGAGGCAGTCTTTTTCTTGTAATCGTTTATAAAAATACTGGGAACGGTATGCTAGTTTTGGGGGTGTTCTGATCTCGTTCCCAATAAGATGAATACCGCCAATTCTTTCTGCGGGTGTTGGTTTCCAAGGTGAACCATCAGCACTTGAAATCAAGAATTAAATATCGATATGAATACATTTAAAAATAAGTATATTATTATTTATTATTGCCAATATTATACATAATACATATGTAAAGAACTAGGTAATTATGTATTTTTTGAAATTTAAATGATAAATTCCTATTGTTGTTAACTTAATGGTTATTTATAAAAATAATACTATATGCATTCTATTTTTATATTAGGCCTCGTATATAATACTATGATTACTAGCAGTGTAGCCTTATTTACTTGCGTCTGTGTACTGCATGGATCCACAATTAGCGTCGTTGCGCTTCAGTTTTCTGTTTTGGGAATGAATGAAAACAGTATCGGTTGGTGTGTTCCTATAAGCATTACTACACTCAAGAACACAGCAGTTTGCATTACCTTTCCGCTTTTTAGGATCATCCATATTTCTAATCATTTAACCTGAGATGTTAAGTATATCCATACGCTTCAAGCACAACTCTATCGCTGCTGTCCCGCAGTTAGTAACAGTCGCCACCAGAGGAGCTTGCACGGTGCCTATATATTACGTAATTTACATGCACTTATGGGAGAGTCGGGTAGTATCGGACATCGGGTAATATTGGACAGTGAGTTTCTTTCATCTACCACACGATGATAGTACCTGATCGACATGGTTACGTTTCTGTGATGTCGCATAGAGAAATGCAACCATGTGATTTAGGTACTACCATATGGTGGTAGATGAAAGAAACGCACTGTCCGATACTACCCGATGTCCGATACTACCCGACTCTCCCCTACTGTTAATATGACATAGGTGAGAACAAATAAATGAACACACAATTTTGTTGAAAATATTGCAACTTCAATTAACTCAGAAAATGTTGGCCTAATTTTATTTTCAGAGCAGAAGTGGTGTAAGTCAAAAATGGGTAATGAGGGTTAAAGTAAACATTCTGTAAAATACAGCGCAAAGTAGCAATTAATATTGAATTTATTTAAGCTATTAGTAGTCAGTGCATAGCACGAAGGATATATTAAATGCTACTTTGCACTGCATTTTACAGAATTTTTAATTTAAACCTCATTACCTAATTTTGACTTACATCACTTCTGCTCTGAACGGTTCAAATAATCACTGGGAATGTAAAACCAACACCAATAACAGTCATGTAAATTGAAGGGTACACGGGAAAAAAATCAAGGTCCATAAAAAATCGAAATTGAGTTAATAATGCTATCTCATAGTGGAAAAGAAGTACTATCATGTGGTCTAGCTAGTAATAAGAAATCATCGTTCTTGACATTCCACTACGTCAATTTCTATTAAATACACACATAACATAGTATTAAGAGCTTAAACTTTAAAATTCGTTTTTCTCGAAACTTTCTAAAATTGACCTTGATCGTTATTCCCGTGTACCCTTCAATTATTACAGAAAAGATAGCTTTTTATATTAAATTTAAAAAGGCTTTTTTATTTCTTGAGGACTTATATATATAGGCCTAGAAAAAAACACGAATAAAAAATTACGGAATTACTTGTATTAAAAATTGTAGATAGATTATCCATTTACACATATGATCTCTGCAAAAAAAAATTATATACTGTAACAGGTATTTACTTTGTTTTATTTAAACTCTTCTTCCAGACAAACAAATAGGTGACTGATAACTAATAAACGTTTTATAGAACACAATACGTAGGCTACCTACAACGTGGATTATTGGTTATGACTGAGTTATGATTTTCTCTTGGTCTTTAGGGAATCTGAAGAACGACAAATTCGGATATTTAAACTTGTTCTTACTGCAATTTACAGGACTGCACAAATTGCCTTTATTCCGACGCATGATTAAAACGTTATTATAATATCTCGCATCCCTTTAAAGCACGTGCTGGCTGAACGAGACTCTATCAACCCTATGACCAGTGCCTTGCCTGCCGCTTGGGCGCTAGTGTCGCGAATGTTGGCAAAAAAGGTGTTGAAGTTGCGTGACTGTATCAACGAGTTAGATACTATAGAGAGGCTAAAGACCTCTGATAAGCGCTCCCTGCGGAGGCCAACAGTACTATGGATCGTTCCCTAAAAAACATGGCGTCTATAGTGCCGCCAGCCTCCGCAAGGAGTGCTTATCAAAGGCACACTGTAACGAGTTGGTACATGTATTATATTTTTCAGATACATCAATATTTAATTTAAACATTTCGCTATAGGTTTTGTAAAAAGCTGATTTATAAATGAAAAAGTAATAATTAAGACTTTAAAATTTCCAAAAATGTCTCATTCCCTCGGATTTAAATGAAATGTACCGTAAATCATAATATTCGTTGCTGGATAATTAAACCCTCTCAATACGGGTACCATTGCCGCAGAGAATTATAAGATAAGACAGACTGAGCATAAGCGAAATATCTATATTAATAAGTTTGTACCATGAAGAGTTTAGTATTTATTGTGTTTATAGGGCCTACTCCAACTTTCTTTTTATTAATGCGTTAGGGCTCTTTTTGTTACCAAAGAGGAAAGATAGCACTTGCATCACACACAATTTGTCATTATTGTTCAAAATAATGTAAGAACAGTTTTATTCTGCAAAAGCCTCTGCTTAGTTGCGAGACACGTGTGAGATCAATGCTTGTTTCAAATTATATTAGACTACACGATGTCTCCATCACGCGACAATATTTGTTTCAAACTATATTAGACTACATGATGTCTCCATCACGCGAAAAGAAGTGTACCTAGCTGTGGCTCCTGTTGTTTCTGATAACAATGTTAATCGTAAGTATCTTATCGTTTCAATAAATGTGGTGAGATATGATCATGAGTAACTTTCTATTAGTGTCGTTCTTTAATTATTATGTTGCATGCTAAGAGGTTATTTGTAGTTTTAATAATTTCAGTTTTCAAAAGTTCTCTGTGTTAATTCCAATTTCAAATGAATTTTTCTCAATAACTTAATTACTGGATATTTTTTTAAATTTTCGCCACTACCTTTCCTATATTTTACTCCTATTAGTGACATACGTCGTCTCTCTTGAAATCACCTGGTGAGCACTGAATTACATGATTTCATATTAGGTTAGACTAGCTGTAAGGTAATTAAATTTGTGACGAAGTCAAAAAATTATTTATTTTTCTTCTGCCGATTAAATTCATCCGTCTTTAGGTGCTTTGCTTTGGTTGCATCGAGTATAGCTTGTCATTTAATATCTGGGCTATATTTAGTGAAAGTAATAAAACATAGGCCTACAGCTGTTATAAAACGTAAAGTTTTGTGTGTATTTTACTTTTTACTTATTAACATAGTCTTAATATGTAACTCAATTCACAATAATACTAACTTCATCACAGTCATTTCCTACAACATCCGAGCCACGCCCCTTTGTTTTGACTAACCGAAACATGGCGGACCAATGTTCAATTGTCTTCAACTTTCTGAGATCTTTGTCCTCTCTATAGTATCTAACTCGTTGGACTGTATATATTAGACTGTCTTACTATACATACAACAGTTATTGATATAAAGATTTTGTAACGTGGTCTTTGTTTTACAGATTCCCACTGAAAAATGATTTGTTAACTAAGCAGTGGGTTTCACAAATTAAGAGAAAGAAATGGTTTCCTACAATTCATAGTGTTTTTTGTTCTGCACATTTCGATACTAAACACAAGTATTTTGTAAACGTGCGGGGACTTTTGTTTCCCAGTGCAATACCAACTATTTTCGATTTTCCATCTCATTTAAAAAGAAAGGAGACTTCTAGGCCTCCACCGAAGAAGCTTTCTCTCCTGTGGCAGAGGAAAAATTCAGTAGAACACCACTAGCCACCAGAATCAGGTCTGTATAACATACTGGCATGAATACTATTTCAAGTAGCTTATATCTGTCCGTCGGAACTGAAGCTTACGTGTCTTCCACTGAAAGTGTGTTCGATCTCGTCTGAATTTTTATAATGCCATCATTACTAATTTACAAAATAATAATAATGATAATGATAATAATAATAATAATAATAATAATAATAATAATAATAATAATAATAATGTGTTTTAGACATTTGAATTTGCTCATTACTTACTTTTCACTCTATCGACGATTAATTGCACTCGAAAAGAAGAAAACATATCAACTCCAGTTTTAACTAAGATATATGGAATAAAATGTTGCTGCATGGGTTTACTGACGACTATTAAAAGTAAGAAAGTGTTAGTAAAATGGGATATACGAGTTATTGCTATATAAAATAAGATTCACAAGATACAACTATCCTGGTCTACCGGTACCCTTTCCGTCTCATCCTATAGGAACCAAGCCCACTTCTGTATTTGTTGCACATCTTAAAGCTTCAATGTCAATGTAAGATGTATGGAATAAAATGTTGCGTGGGTTTCCTTCCCACTCGTAAAAATGGGATATATGAGTTGTTGCAATATAAAATAAGATTCACAAGCTGTAACAAGTTATATATAGACCTTTCAGCCTCGTCCTATAGGAACCACGCCCACTTGTATCCACACCTTTAAGCTTCGATGTTAACGTAAGATGTATGGCATAAACTATTGCTGCATGTGTTTTCTGACAGCTGTTAAAATAAATAAGTGTTAGTAAAATGGAATATATGGGAAAATCCGATTTAAAATAAGATTCATAAGATGCAACATGTTCTATACAGTCACTTTCCGTATTGTCCTATAGGAACCACACCCACTTGTTGACCAGTTAAAACATGGTGGACATAGGTTCAAACGTTTCAAATATGGCGGCGCGATCGCCACTCTATATTCTTATTTCTAACTCGTTGGTTCAGACGGTGCTAGTTCCTGTGACGGATTCCAAGGTGGCTGTGTTGATGGCTACCCTGCGTACTCACTTGCTGGAAGTAATACGCCCTGGTGGCTGCTTTGGTAGCTACCTTGCTGGATTTCATGGGTAGGTCAAGCCCGAGCCCCTACAGCCGAGGCTGCGCAGAAGTTTAAAGTAGGGACAAATTGAAGCTTGCGTCCGCCGCCATGCTTTGGGAGGAGCACCGGCTAGCAGACGGCTGCACTATACAATGCTGAATGTTTAATATGTATGTTTGGCGTCTCTTATAAATAAATCTGAATGGATAAATGAAAAAAAATCTTATTAACATTTAAAGCGACCTCGTTAAATACATAATCAAGCTTAGTTACCTTTATTTTGACATGAAACGAAAGAAAGCTGTAACAATTTGATACCGTAACTAAAGATGTTGTATAGTTATTTGACAACATATAGAAAGAACAGAAATACAAATGCATATTGTAGTAATAGTTCAGATGAAAAGAAAATTATTAGTATTAACTATTATTAACAAAATACTGCCTGTATAAGACGTTACATTAGGCCTACATTGTAAACACGTTTGCTTTGATGTGGACGAGCAATGAACAATTATTATTTATTCGCTTCCATATCACATAATATAAGCTTACACCTGTAAAATAGAGACACGTACCTAATGTTTTAGTTAGAAATATAAGTAGGTCTACCGTGCAATAGCTTATTATCACAGCTGTAGTATGAAATAAACGCCACATGCATTTAGTCAATTAGTCACATAATAGAACGCAGGCCTAATGTACAGAACATCTTGCCTATTGATTTATTATTATTATTATTATTATTATTATTATTATTATTATTATTATTATTATTGTTATTGACTCCGTTAAATATTATCTTACAACATTTTTATGTAAAGTCGTGTTGTACTGGTAACCCTAAGCTGTGTGCTAACATCTGCTCTTTATGTAGTACTTTCTTTTATTTGGTTATTTAATGACGCTGTAACAACTACTAGACTATTTATCATCGATGGCATTGATGATAACGAGATGATATTTGGTGAGACGAGGCCAAGAATCCGCCATAGATTACCTGATATTCACCTTACGGTTGGGGATACAAGAAAAAACCCAACCAGGAAATCAGCGGGAATCGAACCCGCGACCGAGTGCGACTCCGGACCGACAGTCCTTAGCCCACTGAGCTACGTCAGTAGTTCTTTATGTACTTTTATGGTCAGTTTAACAAGTTTAAAATATGATTCTCGGGAGGAATCTGGGATCCATTTTCTAAAACATGTTCCTATAACTTATAAGTGTGGAAAGATTGTACTAGTGTTCTGCTTCTAGACAACATTGTTTTCACACGGTGTAAGAGTGGGTGGTAATATGCCATTGAACTGTTAACATCTGTATAATCGCTCTTTCACTTCAGCCGCATATTCCTATAATCTCAGATGATGATATGACAAGACTCCTATTATTCTTTCTTTAAAAAATAGAAGAGATTTTGTTTACTGCTGGTAGGCTACGTACCATAAATTGAGTCTTTAGATTTATTACACCATATTTTTCTTAATGATTTAACAACTGAGCCAGCAATGAATACAATCACATTTTGACAATATTGTGTCATTGAGAATGATGTAAGAATGAGGGAATTGCAATCCATGTCTGCAGTGTAAGAGTCATATCACCTCTGATTCTCAAAACACTGAGGATTATTATTACAGTGCGTTAGGTGTTTGGAAAATACCATTGGGTATATAGACATTTTTAGCGGACATCCCTCTCTTTGTAATATAATTTAAATAAATTATTTGCTTATTTTCTAACGTATATAAAAAACATAAGTAAAAATATTCCATGTATTCGGTCATAAGAAATAGAAATAGACTAATAAGTCTACTTATGAGCAATATAAGGTGTTTATATTTAAAACAATGTTTAGTTACAATATGTAGATTTACTTCTGGTATGTTATATTATACGTTAGAAAATATGTAAATAAGTGTAGTTATATTACAGTGAAGGAGGAAATCCACTAAGAAAACGCCTATATACTCAATGGTATTTTCTAAACTCCGAATGCTTTATAGAAACAATCATTCGTGCTCCCAAAACATGGCGTTGCGCGAACCTGCGCGAGAGGTTTCAAATTTGTACACGACACCAGCGCCAATTGTGTGTCTAGATATATAACTACAATGTCTTTGGTCAAGCCCCTACCACAGTCTAATACATACAGTCGAGCAACTCATACGTATAAAATATGCCAACATTTGACAGCTGGCGCGACAGAAGCCCTCTAGCGGCAGGCAAGTTAAACGTGTGCACACGACATAAGATAACACATCAGAAAACGGGTATTGCGTAATTAATTTTATATCTTTATGCTATGCAGTAAGTGTATGTGGTTCTTATTAATTTTACTTTAGAATCCTATAAGAAATTCACACGCAGTTAATCTAAAAGTTTCAGAAGCTGGGAATAAATGTAATTCTTTCTGCTCCTTACAACTGAAACATGGCCCTGATCACGTATCATGGTTTGAAATAATATAATTGTTCGTACGTGGATGGTTAGTTCAATTCATTCCCAAATATATTTATGAAACATTGGAACCCTATATTTCCAATGAGAAGAGTCAAAATTATTAGCTTTAAAATTGTAGGGCATATCTCGTAGGGCACATCGCGTGGTGAACTCCTCCCCCTATTTCCTGAGAAATTAATTACTTTCCATAACGCAAATTGGGTTAAACTCGGCCGCTGAGATAAACTTGAAAATAAGAAAGGGGAGGATTTAAACCTTAATATGACAGATATTGATTTATGAAGTTCATTATTTGTCCATTTCTTAAGAACCGGTATTTTCTTTATTATTTTGAGTCACAAATAGCGCTGATATTATGGTTTAAATTTTTATGGCAAGTTTACCGCAATTTACATTACATTTCCAGTTTTCACACATAAGCTTAATTTTAACTTATCCTACCTATATAATACGTAATTTACATGTACTTACTGTTAATATGACATAGGTGTGAATAAATAAAAGAACACACAATTTTGTTGAAAAAAAGTTGTAACTTCAATTAACTCAGAAAATATAAGCCTAATTTTATTTTCAGTGCAGAATTGATGTAAGTAAAAAATGGGTAATGAGGGTTAAATAAACATTCCGTAGAATATAGCGGAAAGTAGCCGTTAATATTGAATTTATTTAACCTATAAGTATTCAGTGTATAGCACGAAGGATATATTAAATGCTACTTTGTGCTGTATTTTACAGAATTTTTACTTTAAACCTCATTACCTAATTTTGACTTACACCACTTCTGCTCTGAACGACTCAAATAGTCACTGGGAATGTCAAATCAACGCCAATAACAGTCATGCAAATTATTGCAGAAAAGACGGTTTTTTATATTAAATTTAAAGGCTCTTTTATTTATTGAGGATATAATACGTCTGCCACATGAATCTACACCAACACATTAGAAAATTATCGACACAGTCTGGATTTATTTAAGAAGTGAATATTTTGCAAAAGGATTACAATACTCCATGAATTCTTGAAAAATTAACACCATGATCCCTACTTGAATGCAATATAACATTCAACTTTTGAAAAATATAAAGAAAAAACACGAAAATAAAAATTATGGAATTACTTGTATTAAAAACTGTAGATACATTATCCAAAAACGGAATGGTTACACATTTGCATATATGATCTCTGCAAAAAAATAATATACTGTAACAGGTATTTACTTTGTTTTTATTTAAACTATCCTTCCTGACATACAAATAGGTAACTGATAACTAATAATTGTTTTATAGAACACAATACGAAGGCTACCTACAACGTGGATTATTGGTTATGACTGAGTTATGATTTTCTCTTAGTCCTTAGGGAATCTGAAGAACGACAAATTCGGAGAATTAAACTTATTGTTACTGCAATTTTCGTCAGTACACACATTGTCTTTATTCCGACGCATGATTAAAACGTTATTATAACATCTCGCATCCCAGTAAAGCACGTGCTGGCTGAACGAGACTGTATCAACCCTATCATCAGTGCCTTGCCTGCCGCTTGGGCGCTAGTGTCGCTAATGTTTGCAAAAAAAAGTGTTGAAGTTGCGCGACTGTATGTATTAGTCCCTATTTACACCTGCGATATGTCGCGCAACATCAAGCGCTTTTTGCCGGCTATATGTAGCATCACCATTTACACTTGGCAGATTTCTTGTCCACGCAAGTCGTCGAACAACGTCCTATATCAAGCGCTTTTTGTCGGCTACTCTTGGCAGATTTCTCGTCTGCTACTCGAGGCTTGTTGTTGAGCTCGAGCAACGTGTGAGGGATGTGGTGAGCCAGAGGGGAGCCTTTTGAATGGATTTGAAGAATAGAAAAGCAGCTGTTTTAGCTTCTGCAGCTTCAAGTGTTTTGTTAGCTTACACTAATGAGAAGAAAAAAAAGCCCAAAGAGACTCTGGGAAAGGTAATTGATATCCAGAAGGCAAGAGAAAGGGTTATTCCATGTTCTCAGTAAAGATTTCAAACTGGAACAAACTTGTCTAATAAATATTTATTGGGAGAAACTGCACTTAGTGTCCCGCAAGAAAATTTTCTAAGTCCAATGATGGGACACTGCGCATGCGCAGGACACAGACAAGTAAAGGTGCTACCACACCATAGATAAAGCTAGTGCGCTGACGTAACATGTACTTAAACCGTTTTAGCACGTACATTTAACAATAGCTGAGACTCAACATAAAAATGGCGGCAGTTATATTGCATCGTTTAAGGCCGTTTTCTCCAAAGTTAGTTAAACTTGGGATAAATTAAACCCGTTCAACTTTACTATTCAGTTTAAACATGCTTCCATTTTCTCCATAAATATCTGGCAGCCCACCCTTTTAAACTAATGTTGGCATTAGATTCTCATGGCTTCTCATTTATTGGCTACACTGAACAATAACTTGTTTACTAATGGCGCGTCAACATGTCAGCCACAGATGATGATGTCAGCTGTTTACAGAGAATTAATGCTATAATCAAATCAACGCGAATAAAGAAGGAATGCATCTACTAGTTTCACAAATAAATAAATCATTTATACCCATGTGAAGTGTTGTGTATCATTTAATCAACTGTTTTCTTGAATTTATTGGAAAATGTTTTCGATTCCACTTTTCTCTGATAGGCAAGATCGTACAATAATTTGTGTCTTGTGTTAATAAGCACTATCTGGTGGCATGTGTGGATCCATTTTAATATAAAAATTAATTTCCTTTAGTTTATCCCTTTTCCTGCGAAAATCACGATCTTAATTTCAACAAGACAACTTCCAGTTTTTTAACGTGTTCGGTAACCCACTAAATTAGGCCTACCTGATTTACCCAGGATCTTGATAATTCTAAGGGAAATAGCTTTTATTTTTAACATTGTAGGATATGCCTTATCTATTTATGTAATATTCACAGGCCCTAGTTTATAATTGGCTAGAATGGGCAAATACCCAGAGCAAGGGAGCAAGAGAAAGTATTTTAAGGTAGGATGTTGAAATAATTGTTAAATACATGCTCAATAAAAATGAATATTTATAAATAATGTAATAAAAACAGCTTTTTGTTTGGTGAATTGGCACAATTATTGTTTCACATTTTTGTTTGGTAATAGAAGGGATAAAGTTAAAGAAAGAGGTTAGGGTGCCAACATTTGCTCTATCCAGTTTTCCAGTGACCGAAACCCAGGGCCTAAGTATTCATAATAGGTGTCATCCTCTTGTATTATTTTTATTTCAGTAAACGGTTGGTTGCACTGCATGATTGGTTCATCGTCCATTATGAATATTCATCAGATTATCATAAGCTGATTAACGTACATTGTAAAGTCCTGTGTTTAGACATGGAGAATTCAGGGAAAAAAGTAAGAATTTTAGTCTAGTAGAAATTGATTTACTGCTCTCTTTAGTTAGTACAAAGAAAGATATATTAGAGTGTAAGAAAACCGATAGTGTAGCTTTAAAAGACAAAGAAAAAGCTTGGCATGAGCTAGCAGAAAGTTTCAATGAAATTAGTGGAACCGTAGTACCGGTAAGAGATAGTGATGGGTAGTTCGCGAACGATTAGTTCGAATTGAACTAATAGTTCAAGTGAACTAGATGAATTAGTTCGAAATTTTTGTGGAAGTCGTTCGTGAACTAGATGAGTCGTATCTGTGGAAGTCGTTCGCGAACTAGAGAAGAAGAAGCAATGCATTGTGGGAAGCTGTTCCCATAACGAGAGGAATGTTGGGCCGTGTTTCACAACACGCTGATAATGTTACTTCTTTAGACCCATAAAGATATTAAATTCAATGTTTCATAAACATTCTGCACAACTTATAAAATGCGGACAATAACTGTATTATAGTTAATTACCCTGCCGATTCCATTTGAGGTTAAGAGCACATGAGCATGAGTGGTTCAGTCTGGTTACGTTGTGTTTGTATCGTTCGTAGCCAATATTAAGAAATGGTTTGAGGTTAAGTCTGACAAACATTAAGCGATACTGGTCCTTAATAAAATTTAATTATAATATATTATCCGTTATCGTTTCTTGGAAATGCATTACAAAATCACAATTTCACGAAGACTATAATGCTCTCTGATATTACATCTGCAAATACATTATTTACTTGTCTTTAATTTATTGAAGTAAATAGTAGGAATCAGGATGTAAGCATTCCAACACACATTCCTAATTTCTACACTCAGAATCACTACGTTAGTGACCAGTTACGTACATTTTCCTTTAAATGTTAGTTGAAATTCTCTTTAAAAGTAATATAAATATAATAGTTTACAGCTTTTTTTAGATCGATACTGTGTACGAATAATTAGCATGTTCGAACTCTACCATTGCACTGGGGTCCAGAATTCGCAACTCGAAACTTCATGTTGAAAACAGTTAATGAATGGATTTTCATGTCCTAAATTTCATTCGATCTATTTTTCGAATGTAATATCTGTCATATAGAATATTCCTCGCTTCATCGGCGCCGTTAGCTATTGGGGGGGGGGGATATTAAAAACTAAAGAAAATTGAAATCTTTAAGACTACATAAAGTTTAAGGGCGCTATTTATTTAAATCTGTACTGCTTATTGCATAATACAACATATGACATTAAACACATGTAAACAGATTAATAATAAAAAAAATAATAATAAACAATTAGACCAAATATTGTGGGACACGCCCTCTTTGTGCCCCTATTGCTAATGGCGCCCCTACTCCCTCCGCATTATAGATGTGATAAAGGAGCATATTTTTAAGATGCTTTTAATGAGAGACTCCATCTGTTCCTCTGCTGACAATACAATTTTGTTCAATTATATGTTATTTTTTGTGCGATCCCCCAAATGTGTATGTCTGAAGAGAGATTATTATTTTATTTTCTGCTTTTATATTATTATTATTATTGTTACGATTATTATTATTATTATTATTATTATTATTATTATTATTATTATTATCATTATTATTATTATTATTATTATTATTATTATTATTAAGAAGTTTGAGGGTTGAATTTAGATTATACAGTTTACAGTTCAATAATATTTATTTTCTATCAAGCTTTCACTTTACCGTAGTTTTAATCATAATAATCAACTTTTGCAACGCTGAAATATTTTGATACTGCATTGCTGTTACTATCTCTCATAAAATAAATGTTGTGATAAATAAACACTGGCCTACAGTAAGTAATGTAACATCACATTTCCCAAAATCAGTTATTCTTTAAGAGGAAACAATTATCGCATAAGTATATATTCCTCTAAGTTAAAATAATACTGATTTTCTGATTATATCTTTGCGTCAGCTTTCCTCTCTATCTCAAGCGAACTAAATGAACTAATCGAATTAAATGATTAATTACATCAGCTTATCTCAAACGAACTAAGTGAACTAAATCCTTATATGCGTCAGTTTTTCTCAGACGAACTAAATGAACTAGATGAACTAAACAAACTAGATTATTGAACTAATCTCACTATCGAACTAGTTCACCGTGAACGAATCTGTAAATTGAACTGAATTTCCCATCACTAGTAAGAGATTGGAAGATTTTAAAGGGGAAGAATGAAAACCTCAAAAAGACCTGTAAAAGGAGATTTTCCGAAGATAAAAAATACACATCAGGTGCAGGTTGAGGTCCAAATCAACCGAACTTAATAATAACTTATATTAAAATAAAAGAGATTATTGGCACAATACAACTTGAGGGGCTACCATCTGTATGTGACTCAGATTGTCCTGGGCAGTCATCACTACTCCCTACTCGCATCTGTGGAGCATCCATCTGCAAACTTTGGAAAAGCACAATTTCCTCCTCAAATCCAATCAATTCAAAATGGCTCTACTGCAGTATTTGTCCCCCTATGCTATAACATCTGAAGGAG
The DNA here is from genome assembly GCF_040183065.1 of Periplaneta americana. NCBI lineage: Eukaryota > Metazoa > Arthropoda > Insecta > Blattodea > Blattidae > Periplaneta > Periplaneta americana. Next base: position 113,233,406 of record NC_091126.1, on the reverse strand, counting down.
TGCCAACATATTTCTAGCGCTTTTTGCGCTACCAACCTTAACTCATCTGCCTCCACTGTAACGAAAATTGTTACTTATGCCAATCTTCCTCTCGATAAAAACCTAATGCAGGTCGAGCAGAGAGTACAAGACGCGCAAAGAGTGTAAAATGTAATTCCCTTTTCATCTGTGAATCTGTACAAGTCTGTAGCCAAAGACGTTATAATAGTATACTAGACTCACACGGAGCGCTGGTGTGCTGTCCAAAATTGAAACCAGTCTGCGCATGTTTACGCCGCCATTAAATAGGTACAAACAGCGGTAAACACGAAGCCCGAGCTACTTGCAAAGTGGCTTGTTGCTATTAAAAGAGATAAATTTGTGCCTTCACCTAACGTAAAATTGTGTTCGGCTCATTTTAAAGACACGGATTTTTGGAAAAGTAATGGCAATAGAATTTTGAAAGATGATGCTGTACCATCCCTGTTTAATTTTCCAATCCGTTTGCAAGAGGTACGATATATTATCTCTGTTGTTACACTATCAATATCATCAAAAATCAATCAGTAGTTTACGACAATAAAGAATACTTAAATTGTTAGTACAAGTATATCAGACTGTAAAGAAATCCCACTGAGTGAATTATTTAGACTTACACATCAGTTATTAAACACAATAATAATTAGTGGAAAGATAACTTTTTGTTTTATTATGTAAATTAATTTATCTGCAAGATAATAAAAATCGATTCAAAATCTATAGGTGGATAAGTAAATAAGTAAATAAATAAATAAATAAATAAATAAATAAATAAATAAATAAATAAATAAATAAATAAATAAATAAATAAATAAATAAATAAATAAATAAATAAATAAATAAATAAATGGCTATAATAGCTAAGCCTACTTTGTGAACTTATGATTCAGGGTTCATAATCAATATGTATAGACCTAACTAGACTAATAAATTAGCCAGCCGTGGGTTTGATCTTGTTGGAAAACATGCTATGTTTCAGATGTAAGGAAATGAATACATAATTTCCTGTGGGAACTAAATATCACTAATGGGATTCTAGGAGGGGGGAGGGAGAGAAAAGTTATTTTCCGCTCAACCATCTTTTGGCGTTTAACAGCAAATAAACATGATTTACCTAATTAAGTGTATAAATATTTAACCATTTAATATTACATTGTAGCAGATTTTTTAACTTAATAGAGGTTGTTGTTTGTAGGTTGAGACGCCACCCCGCAGGCCATTAAAATTACTTTATATTTGTGAGTGGTCTATGCTGTCATTTGTACAGCAATTTTTGTTGTTGTTTTGTTTTTGCAGATATTCCTAGTGCATTATTTTTCATCGGGGGGGTTATAAATGCATATAGTTCACATACAAATAACCCGTTTATATTTTGCCGGATATGTATTATTAAAAAAGCAAGGAATGTCATCTTATCGATATAACATATGTGCATAAAATTATGTATTATAATTCCGCAAGCAATGATATATATATTTAAAATAACAATAGATTATGCAAAAAATCCACTCATAAAAAGTATGTTGTTTTACATAATGTGATTATGTTTAGTTTTTAGGTATTCATGTTACCTATTAATTGCAATGTATTAGGTACCGGTAGGTTACTTTTTATAGTTGATAGCATTCCCTTTATTAATTGAAGAATGACTTATAAATGCAATGTAATTTTGCTACCTTTGCGCATTATATTTTGCGTGATTACTTATGTTCTGTGGTTTAAAAGTACCGGTAATATAATTTTCGATTCTCTAAAACTTAACAACAGGTCTATACTGATTATCACATATTTATTTCACTTGAGAATTTGATTATAATAAGAACTTGTGTAATCAAGGTGCATGTATTTACGTCTTGTGATCTAAGAGTAATGTATGTTAATATAATTTTCGATTCTCTGAAACCTAACAATATGCTGATTAACGTAAAATTATACATTCTATAATGTGTATTGTGTAGGCCAATTTATGGATGTATGAGCATGTTTTCTATCAATTGCTGCGTACGTATTTTCTTTTCTTTAATGCTTTGACCCATATCAATGAAACTTTGAATATATTTATTTCGTCCTAATTTTACGTTAAACGTCGAAAATGGATATAATCTGTCAATTTTAGATCATCACAGCGTTAAATTGTGTGATTTACGTAATGCTATTATGCGTCTGCTCTCCATCATCATGGCGGCAAGCGCAGTGTTCAATTTGCCCCGGTTTCCTCGTTCCGCGCAGCCGAGACTGTAGGGACTTGTCTGTAGCTTCTGAATCCCAAGCATTTGTCGCAGGTGACGATTCAAATCCCACTGATAAGGTAATTGAATATATATACCAATAGTATCTCAGGCTGATATACAAATTAATGAAGTAGAAGCCATTCCATGTAGCAGTCAATTCAGTATTAGGGACCTGAGGAAATCTACTTCCACTCCAATCCTAGTAAAGAAGAAAAGACCATCACTAGACAGTTCATTGACAGGAAAGAAACTTACGGCAAGAAAAACAAGTTCTGCAGTTACAAAAACAAGCAACAGAGGATCAAATTCAGTTCCAAAGGATGGAGCATGAATTTAAAGTACCGGTAACATAAATATGAATGAAGAACATAGAGTGAAGATGAAACTCACAGAACTTCATATAAAAAATAAGGAGTTTGATCTTGAGATGAAAAGAAGAATTCTTGAACTTGATATTAGGAATAGGGAATTGGACCTTAAAACAAACAGCTAACTGAAATCACAAGATTTTGAAGTAGTTATGGTGTTCATTTTGTTCAAGACTATATGTTCTTTTTTATTTAAATTAAAAAATTTAATCTAACATATTAAATCACATTAGGTAACTTATATACTGATAACTTCAGTTTTGTAGTGGTTTGTAGTGGTCGTAATATCTTATGATATCATTTTGATATCTTCATAATGTCATTCGGTTTATATCATTCACTGTATTAATAATACCATTATGTTGAATATTATCACATCAGGTTATCATGTTACTAAAAACAGAAGATATTTAAACTTATGTAGCTTCTTAAATAATTGAATAACAAGTTAATCAGTAGGTAGTTTAACTTAATTCCAATTGAAAAACGAAAATTTAGGCTTCTCTGCAGTATTTGTACCGGTATGCTGTAAGATCTGAAGGAGTGCAAACATATTTCTAGCGCTTTTTGCGCTACCAACCTTAACTCATCTGCCTCCCAACGAGTTAGTAAGAGAAGACTATAGAGTGGCTATGTTGTCCTGTACAGCGCACTTTGCGGTGCCACCGCGAAACACGGCAGATCTGAGCTAAGTGCCCACCTTTGTAAAAAATTCGTCTGCTTATAATGTTGTATAACGGAGGTAAGAAGTACAAAAAGATGAAGAAAAAACATGCCTGTTGTGTGTGCTGCATATAACATGCAATGTCAAAAGGAAAAAGACAACTGATATATCATATTTCATGTAAATTTTATGAAGTTAAGTCCATAGTTTTGTTAATTAGCAGCATTTTTTATGCATAAATGTGTAACAACGTCCGGCATAAACAAAATAAATAGTTCACTGGTAATGTACTTAAACCAAATAAGGATAAAACCAATACAATTCCGTTTCAGACCCAGTGAAAAACAAATAGCAATACAATATTAAAACTGTATTTCGACACCGGCATCCTTTATTTCTGCTCCTTCTGTCCTTACTGCTTATAGAAGAAGACGATGAGCTGTAGCTTATAAGAAGTAGGCGTATTTCGAAGACAAACGTTTAATCAAATAACTGGTTCACTAGTAATAAAGTTAAACTAAATACGGATAAAACCGCTACAATTCCGTTTCAAACCTAGTAATAGCAATCAAATATTAAAATTGTATTTCGACACTCGCATCCAAAATAACGCAAAACTCTGGGGTAGGTGGTATTGTTGTTAGTATTTTGACTGGAAGGACATGAAAGAACATAATTGAGCACACACGTGCAATAATGGGGTAAGTATGAATATATTTCGTAACTACTTACCCCATTATTGTACGTGGGTGCTCAATTATACACTAATAATTATCTGTGGTGTCACAGCCCTTGAAAGGCTCAGACAGACCAGCCGGCTTTTGGCCTCACGTTCACATTTCGATGACAATTATACTTTACTGTAACAAAAAAACTGAAAGCGTGTTTTGTCTTGTTTCACCCACATTACAAGCTTGGAGGTAAAGGTTGTTTACTACAGATAGGGCCTACTTTCATTCTATATCTTATGGTATAGTAAATAGTTTGCAACGTGTAGAGACTGGGAAAGCAATTTAATAAAATCATCCTAATCATACTCGTTCATTTTATAGGCAATCTTGCAGGTCGCATTTAAAAGAACCTAGGAATATATTTGCTAGGACTTGTTGTCATACTACATGACAATTTTGCTTAGGTTATTCTTTTAAGCATTCCTTCTAGGAATAGCTCAAGTGTTTTAAATTTAGCGTACATAAGTTTAGATTAAGTTCCTAGCACGTATTTGAAGAAATACTAAGTTTTTCCACTTCAGTTTAACTGATTTATGCAAACGAAATTAAAACAGCTGGCGATTCTCATGTCAGTTATCACCACGCCCACTTTGTTTTGGGCGCATAAGTTCATTACCGACGGTCGTTCAATTTTCTTCAAACATGGCGGCGCAATGACCATTCTATATCTTTCTCTTTCTAACTCGTTTCTGCCTCCACTGTAACGAAAATTGTCACTTATGCCAATCTTCCTCTCGGTAAAACCTAATGCAGGTCGAGCAGAGAGTACAAGACGCGCAAAGAGTGTAAAATACTGCTGTCTTATTACAAAGATTATGTTTGTAGTAGGTAGGAACGGTTCACCTATGGAACCGCCAACATAGGAACCAATTTAGGCCGAATTCGAGCCCCGAAAATATATAATTCATCATTATAGGTATTAAAAATTACAGGAAAAGCCCAAAAACATGTACACGCAATGCTCCACTTCCGCGAAATTACAGTCTGTAGTTTGCATTCAGTGACGGCATTATATCCTGGATTTGAGCTCCGAAAATATATAATTCTTTATTAGAGACATAAAAAATTGCAGGAAAAATTTAAAAACTTGTATAGACAATGCACATGTTCCGCCAAATTACAGTCTCTTGCTTGGACAAAGTGACGGCAATATTTCCTGAGATCGAATACCGAATGTGTAGGCTATAATTATTTATTAGAGGCATAAAAATTTCCAGGAAAAATGTAAAAACTTGTATACACACTTCTCGACCTCCGCCAAATTACAGTCTGTAGTTTGGACCCAGTGACGGCATTATTTCCTGGGTTTGAGCCCCGAAAACTTATAATTTTTTATTAAAGGAACAAAACATTTCAGGAAAAACTAAAAACTTGTATACACAATGCAAATCTTCCGCCACATTACAGTCTGTAGTTTTAACCCAATGACGGAATTACTTCCTGAGTTCGAGTCCTGAAAATGTATAATTGCTTATTGTAGGACTAAAGAATTGCAGGAAAAATCTAAACTTGTATACATAATGAACCCCCTCCGTTTAATATCGGACTGTAGTTTGAACCTAGTGAGCGTGTTATCTCTTTAGTTCGAGCCCCTCAAAATTAAAATTCATTAATGTGGGTATGAAGGATTTGCTGGAAAATCTAAATCTAAAAAAAAACCTTACATATTGAACCCCTTCCGCTAAATTTCAGTCGTCACTGTCTTCTCAGTCATTGTTTTATTTTCACTCTTCTCTTTCCTTAATGAACTGAACTTTGAGACGAGACAGAGTGGACAGAGGGAAGGCAGAGGCCAGAGAAGGCACAGAAATGACAGAATGAACTGAGTGTACAGAGAGTGGACTAAAATACAGAGAGTGGACTGAGAGTACAGAAAGTGGACTGTGAGTAGGCCTACAGAGAGTGGAATGAAAGGACAGGCAGTGGACTGAGAGAACAGAAGTGATCTGCGAGAAAAGAGAGTATTCTGAGAGGATAGATGGAGCACTGTGGGGGTAGCGAGGGATCTAAATGGAAAGAGAGGGAACTGAAAGAAATGAGAGGGACCAGAGAGTGAACTGAGAGAAGAGAGAGTGGACAGAGAGGATAGAGTTGACTGAGAGCACAGAGTGTGGACTCAGAGGACAGAGTGAAGACAGAGAGTGGACTGAGAAGACAAAGAGTGGACTGATAGGACATAGAGTGAACAGAGAGTAATCTGAAAGAACAGGAAGGGACAGAGAGTAGACTGAGGTGACAGAGAGTGGACTGAGAGAACAGAGTGGGGTGAAAAACCGAGAGTGGATTGAATGTACAGTGAGTGAACTGAGAGGACAGAGAATGGACTGAGAGGATAGAGAGAAGACTGAGAGTGAACTGGGGAAACTGCGAGTCAGAATTCTTTCCTCTGAGTCCTCTCTGTGCTCACTCACTGTAATTTCAGTATCGGTACTCTCTCTTTGATTTCGGTCCACTCTGTTTCCTTTCCCTTTTCTACTACCTCAGTCCTCTCTCTCTCTCTCTGTCCTCTCGGTCCAATCTGCATCCTCTCAGTTCACTCTTTTTCTCCTCAGTCCGCTCCATCCTCTCAGTTTTCTTTGTATCCCTTTCCGTCCTTTCAATCCACACAATGTACTCTCAATTCACTCTCTGTAATCTCTGCCCCCTTCTCTGTCCTCTCAGTCCACTCTCTGTTCTCTTAATATATACGACATTCTCTGTGTCCACTCTCTTTTCTCTCAGTTCACTCTCTGTTCTCTTAGCTCATTCCCATTCCTCTTGTTCATTCCCTATCCTCTCAGTCCATTCCCTATCCACTCAGGCTACACACTGTTGTCTGAGACCTCTCCCTGTCGTCTCCGTCCACTCTGTCCCTTCATTCCATTCTCTGCCCCTCAGTCTACTCTCTGTACTCTCAATTCACTCTCTGTAATCTCTGTCCACTTTCTGTCCTCTCAGTCTACTCTTTGTCCCCTCCGTCTACTCTCTGTCCTCTCAGTCCACTCTCTGATATCTCAGTCTACTCACCATCCTCGCTCTCCACCTTCTTGTCACTCAGTTCAGTCTCTGTTCCCTCTGTTCTCTTAGCTTACTCCCTATCCCACAGTGCTCTATCTATCCTCCCAGGCTCCTCTCTGTCCTCTGTCATTCCTCTCAGTCCACTATCTTCTCTCAGTTCACTCTCTGTACTCTCAGATCATTCTCTGTCCTCTCAATCCACTATCTGTCCTCTAATTCCATTCTCTGTTCTCTCAGTCCTTGCAAAAGTTTCTAGAGATATAGGACATTTGTCACAGCGTTATTCATTAATTAATTCATTATTCATTAATTCATTTATTTTATTCCATAGATCTTACATGAGCAATGAAGCTTTAAGAGGTGGAACATGTCAACATTTTACAATATTACAATTACAATTTTTACAAATTTTTATAGTTTTACAATTTAGTAATTTTCTGCAATTTTTACAATTTTGTACAATTTTCTTAAATTTTTTTACATTTTGGCGAGATGTAGTGAGATGAGATGAGGTCCGAGGATTCGCCAAAATATTACCCGGCATTTGCCTTTTCGGTGGGGGAAACCTCGGAAAAACCCAACCAGGTAATCAAATCAAAGGGGATAATCAAATCAAAGGGGTTGATGCCAAGGACTCGCCATAGACCATCCGGCTTCAGTCCCACGGCTGGGGAAAACCTCCGAAGAAACCAAAGTCCAAAGGGGGATCCAACCCAAGCCCGAACGCAGCTCCGGATCAGCAGCCCAGCGAGTCTGTCGACTGACCAACATCGATGGTTCTACTAGTATACAATACATAGCCAATCAGATTATTAAATTACAAACGCAAACGATCATTCATAAGTTGAGCTATATTATAATACAAAACAATTTAATTAAATTTAAGGCATAAACAATTCAACCAGTTGTGATATACAGAAATTGATAATACATATCATGCAAACTACTTCAAATTACAAACACAAACAATTTGTCAGTAGAGCTATATAGATTACTATTCAATTTAAAGCATATACAATTCATCGGCCAAATCTATACAAATATATACAATACAAAGTAGCATACTTTCATTAAGCTATACAAATTTGTGCAATTAATATCAAGTAGATTAATTCAATTTATAATCATAAACAATTCATCAGTTGAGCTATACATATTACCATTCAATTTACAGTAGGTCTATATACAATTCATCAGTAGAGCTACACTGACTAGTAATCATTTTAAGAACATATACAATTCATCAGCCAAACTATACAAACATATACAATCAAATTAGTTCAATTTACAAACTTATTTTCGTTAAGTTATACAATTCATATGAAGTAGATTAATTCAATTTATAAGCTTAAACAATTCATCAGTTGACCTATACAGTATACTATTCAATTTACAGTACATACAATTCATCAGTTATGCTAAACAAAAAATACAATACATAGTCAACAGATTAAGTCAATATAAAAACATATTTTAGTTGAGCTATATAAAATTGTACATGTCATTTAAGTAGAATAATTCAATTCACAAGCATAAACAATTCATCAATTGTGTAGAAGGTATGAGTATGTAGAAATTTGGTTAATTCTTTTCTGAACCTTTTCTCGTTGTTCTTCAAATCTTTAAGATAATTAGGCAGTGCATTGAAGACTGTTATACATGAATAGCGAACTCCTTTTTTTAAAACAGCTTAGACTAACAGAGGGTAGATGAAGATCTGATTTATGTCTTGTATTAAAATGATGAATGTCTTGATTAGTACTGAATTTATCTTGGTTCTTAATATACAGCATCATTAGGGAAAGAATGTATTCACAAGGTAAAGTCAAGATTTCTAAGTTTCGGAAAATATTTTTACATGAGGTCCTTTTATGCACACCGGCCAACAACACCTAAAGGAACGGCAAGGGTTAAGCACGGATTTTATACGATTTGGCGTTTTCCTAACTATATACGTGCAATTGACTGAACACATGTGAAAATACAATCACCAGGTAGAGGAGATGCAGAAATCTTCAGAAATCGAAAGGAATTTTTTTTTCAATTAATGTGCAAACTGTGTCTGATTCTTCCTTGTTGATTCGAGACATTGTGGCTAGAGGCCAGGTGCATCTGATGACTCACATATTTTTAATTCTTCAATAATTAGGAGGCGATTTAAAGATGCAGAATTTGGTGCAACCATTGTAGTTGGAGATAGTGGATATGCTGTACAAAATTATCTCATTACACCACTGACAAATACACACACGCTAGAGGAACAACTTCTTCAGGAGGCCCTCATAAGGACTAGAAGTCCAGTAGAGAGAGCTATGGGGTATAGAAAAGAAGACTTTCTGTTTTAGCTACTGGAATCAGACTAAAATTGGACAGAATTCAAAGTGTAATTGCGGTAACAGTTATTTTACACAATATAGCTTGCAATGAGAATGAAAATATACCCCCTGTTACTGATAACCAGTTGGATGCCATTAATGCTTGCATAACTTCCCTCAAGCAGCTAACAACCACCGAAATGTAGCAGGAAATAATATCAGGCGAAACCACCATATCCATCAGTACTTCCATGATTTGTTGGTGAACCAGTGAAGGAAGAGATTAAATTAACATAAAATAAGTTTCATTCACTGCAGTGCATGTAACATTGTTTATTATTCATGTTAAACTTGCATATTTTCAAAAGTATATTATAACTTTACTTCACTGGAAATTAAGCATTACCAGCACCTTATCCATCAGTACGTTCATGACTAAAATTTGTTTGTGAATCAGTGAAACAAAGGGATGAAATTAACATAGAGTAAGTTTTATTCACTGTAGTACATGTAACATTGTTTATTATTCATGTTAAACTTGGATATTTTCAAAAGTATATATATATATATGATAACTTTACTTCACTGAAAAGTCCACACCTGTGGAGTAACGGTCAGCGCGTCTGGCCGCGAAACCAGGTGGCCCGGGTTCGATTCCCGGTCGGGGCAAGTTACCTGGTTGAGGTTTTTTCCGGGGGTTTCCCTCAACCCAATATGAGCAAATGCTGGGTAACTTTCGGTGCTGGACCCCGGACTCATTTCACCGGCATTATCACCTTCATCTCACTCAGACGTTAAATAACCTAGATGTTAATAAAGCGTCGTAAAATAATCTACTAAAATAAAAAAAAATTCACTGAAAATTAAGCAGTACGGTACCAGTAATTTACACCATAATTATTAAGCTTAAAATTATTATTTTTTTTTTTAAACCTGACTTATTATCTTGTGTGGTGTAGCTTTAGATGCAACACAACCTCCATAATATAGAATCTAATGATGACCTGACTTAAGTGTAACTGTGTTGTATAAAATATTACTACTGATACACAAACATTTTAACACTTTATAGTGTAGTCACAATTTATGTAAAAAATCCCACTTTATTTTACACAGTGATGTTACAAGTTGATATATATCTGCATTTCTATCAAAATTATATCAATGTCGGATTTCAATGACAGAACGTAACTAATTACTTGAAATATGCATTGTGTTTATTTTCTAACATATAAGAAATTAGCTGGAGGGAATATACTGTATATTTCATTTATGTTCATGTCTATTAAAATAATTAGAAATGAAACTAACAATTGATTTATGAACATTTTGATGTCATGTTATAATTAGGCCTAGGCCTACTATATTTTTTCTTATGTATTATTACCATATTATAAATAAGCCATATATAAATTATGTGTTAGGTGATAACATGCAATAAATTTTGTTTTTCAATTGGAATTAAGTTAAACTACCTCCTGATTAACTTGTTATTCAATTACTTAAGAAGCTACATAAATTTGAATATCTTCTGTTTCAAGTAGCATGATAACCTGATGTGATATGTTGATTATGGTATTATTAATGCAGTAAATGATATAAACCGAATGAATTTATGAAAATATCAAAATGACATCATAACATATTAGGACCACTAATAACCACTACAAAACTGAAGTTATCAATACTGTCTTTAAATATATAAGTTACCGGTACCTAAAGTGATTTAAAACGTTAGATCAATTTTTTTAATTTAAATAAAAGAGAACATATAGACTTGAAAAAAATAAACACCATAATTACATCAAAATCTTGTGATTTCGTTTAGCTGTTTGTTTCAAGGTCCAATTCCCTATTCCTAATATCAAGTTCAAGAATTCTTCTTTTCATCTCAAGATCAAACTCCTTATTTTTTATATAAAGTTCTGTGAGTTTCATCTTCACTGTATGTTCTTCTTTCATAATATTGTATATGTTACCGGTAATTTAAATTCATGCTCCATCCTTTGGAATTGAATTTGATCCTCTATTGCTTGTTTTTGTAACTGCAGAACTTGTTTTTCTTGCCATAATGCCATAAGTTTCTTTCCTGCCAATGAAATGTCTTGTTATGGTCTTTTCTTCTTTACTAGGAGTGGAGTGGAAGTAGGTTTCCTTAGGTCCCTAATACTGAATTGACTGCTACATGGAATGGCTTCTACTACATTAATTTGTATATTATCCCGAGATACTATTATATTGGCATATCTTCAGTTACCTGATCAGTGGGATTTGAATCGTCACCTGCGACAAATGCTTGGGATTCAGAAGCTACAGAATTGTATAGATTCACAGATGAAAAGGGAATTACACTGGAATTTTGAATTGATTGGATTTGAGGAGGTAATTGTGCTTTTCCAATGTTTGCAGATGGGTGCTCCACAGATGGGACTAGTGATGACTGGCCAGTACAATCTGAGTCACATACAGATGGTAGCCCCTCAAGTTGTATTGTGCCAATAATCTCTTTTATTTTAATGTAAGTTATTATTAAGTTCGGTTGATTTGGGTCTCCACCTGCACCTATGTGTATTTTTTATCTTCGGAAAATCTCCTTTTACAGGTGTTTTTGAGGTTTTCATACTTCCCCTTTAATATCTTCCAATCTCTTACCATACTACAGTTCCACTAATTTCATTGAAACTTTCTGCTAGCTAGACAGAAAAAGCTATATCTTTCTTTGTACTAACTAATGAGAGCTTATGATAATCTGATCAAAATTCATAATGGACGATGAACCAATCATGCAGTGCAACCAACCGTTTACTGAAATAAAAATAATACAAGATAATGACACCTATTATGAATATTTAGGCCCTGGGTTTCGGTCACTGGAAAACTGGACAGAGCAAATGTTGGCACCCTAACCTCTTTCTTTAACTTCATCCATTCTATTACCATAACAAAAATGTGAAATAATAATTGTGCCAATTCACCAAACAAAAGGCTGTTTTTATTACTTTATTCATAAATATTCATTTTTATTGAGCATGTATTTAACAATTATTTCAACATCCTACCTTAAAATACTTTCTCTTGCTCCCTTGCGCTGGGTATTTGCCCATTCTAGCCAATTATAAACTAGGGCCTGTGGATATTGCATAAATAGATTAGATCACATACTACAATGTTAAAAATAAAAGCAATTTCCCTTACAATTATGAAGATCCTGGGTACATCAGGTAGGCCTAATTTAGTGGGTTATCGAACACATTAAAAAGCTGAAAGTTGTCTTCTTGAAATTAATTAAGATTGATTTTCGGAGGGAAAGGAATAAACTAACGGAAATTAATTTTTATATTAAAATGGATCCACATATGCCATCAGATAATGCACATTAACACAAGACACAAGTTATTGTACTATCTTGCCTATCATAGAAAAGTGGAATCGAGAATGCTTTCCAATAAATTCAAGAAAACTACTGATTAAATGATAGACACCACTTCACATGGATATAAATGATTTATTTATTTGTGAAACTAGTAGATGCATTCCTTCTTTATTTGCGTTGATTTGATTATGGGATTAATTCTCTGTAAACACCTGACATGTTGACGAGCCATCAGTAATCAAGTTATTGTTCAGCGTAGCCAACACATGAGAAGCCATGAGCATTTAGTGCCAGCATTAGTTTAAACGGGTGGACTATCAGATATTTATGGAGAAAATGGAAGCATGTTTAAACTGAATAGTAAAGTTGAATGGGTTTAATTTATCCCAAGTTTAACTAACTTTGGAGAAAACGGCCCTAAACTATGCAATATAACTGCCGCCATTTGTTATGTTGAGTCTCAGCCAACGAGTTAGAAAGAAAAAACTATAGAGTGGCCATGTTGTCCTGTACAGCGCTCTTTGCGGTGCCACCGCGAAACACGGCAGATCTGAGCTAAGCGCCCACCTTTGTAAAAATTCGTCTGCTTACAATGTTGTATAACGGAGGTAAGAAGTACAAAAAAACGAAGAAAAAACATGCCTTTTGTGTGTGCTGCATATAAATGCAATTTCAAAAGGAAAAAGACAACTGATATATCATATTTCATGTAAATTTTATGAAGTTAAGTCCATAGTTTTGTTAATTAGCAGCATTTTTTTCATGCATAAATGTGTAACAACGCCCCGCATAAACAAAAGAAATGGTTCACTGGTAATGTACTTAAACTAAATACGGATAAAACCAATACAATTCCGTTTCAGACCCAGTGAAAAACAAATAGAAATCCAATATTAAAACTGTATTTCGACACCGGCATCCTTTATTTCTGCTCCTTCTGTCCTTACTGCTCATACAAGAAGACGATGAGCTGTAGCTTATAAGAAGTAGGCGTATTTCGAAGACATACGATTAATCAAATAAATGGTTCACTAGTAATAAAGTTAAACTAAATACGGATAAAACCGCTACAATTCCGTTTCAAACCTAGTAATAGCAATCAAATATTAAAATTGTATTTCGACACTCGCATCCAAAATAACGCAAAGCTGTGGGGTAGGTCGTATTGTTGTTAGTATTTTGACTGGAAGGACATGAAAGAACATAATTGAGCACCCACATGCAATAATGGGGTAAGTATGAATATATTTCGTAACTACTTACCCCATTATTGTACGTGGGTGCTCAATTATACACTAATAATTATCTGTGGTGCCACAGCCCTTGAAAGTCTCAGACAGACCAGCCGACTGTTGGCATCACGTTCACATTTCGATAATAATTATACTTTACTGTAACAAAAAAACTGAAAGCGTGTTTTGTCATGTTTCACTCACGCTACAAGCTTGGAGGTAAAGGTTGTTTACTACAGATAGGGCCTACTTTCATTCTATATCTTATGGTATAGCAGGGGCATATTTTGCGGGCTACCGGGGCTACCGGCGGTAGCCCAAGGAAATTACAAAAGAAAAAGTTTATAATATAACATAATGTAATAATTTTGTATTATTAGTTTTACCATAGTAATTAAAATTAAAGTAATTGTTAGATATATTTTGTGTAATAATAGGGTCAGCGGTAGCCCAAACCCTTTAACCAGTATACGCCACTGTGGTATAGTAAATAGTTTTGCAACGTGTAGAGACTGGGAAAACAATTTAATAAAATCATCCGAATCATACTCGTTCATTTTATAGGCAATCTTGCTGGTCGCATTTAAAAGAACCTAGGAATATTAACATTTTCTTCAGTATATTTGCTAGGACTTCTTGTCATACTACATGACAATTTTGCTTAGGTTATTCTTTTAAGCATTCCTTCTAGGAATAGCTCAAGTGTTTTAAATTTAGCGTACATAAGTTTAGATTAAGTTCCTAGCACGTATTTGACGAAATACTAGGTTTTTCCACTTCAGTTTAACTGATTTATGCAAACGAAATTAAGACAGCTGACGATTCTAATGTCAGTTATCACCACGCCCACTTTGTTTTGGGCGCATAAGTTCATTACCGACGGTCGTTCAATTTTCTTCAAACATGGCGGCGCAATGACCACTCTATACCTTTCTCTTTCTAACTCGTTGGTCTCAGCTATTGTGAAATGTACCTGCTAAAACGGTTTAAGTACATGTTACGTTAGTGCACTAGCTTTATCTATGGTATGGTGGCACCCTTACTTGTCTGCGTCCTGCGCATGCGCAGTGTCCCATCATTGGACTTTGAAAAATTTCTTGCGGGACACTAAGTGCAGTTTCTCCGAAATTTATTGCATGTTATCACCTATCACATAATTTATATATGGATTATTTATAATATAGTAATAATACATAAGAAAAAAACAGTAGGCTAGGCCTAATTATAAGACGACATCAAAATGTTCATAAATCAATAGTATCATTTCTAATTATTTTAATAGACATGAACATAATATGAAATATACAGTATATTTCCTCCAGCTAATTTATTATATGTTATAAAATAAACACACTGCATATTTCAAGTAATTAGTTACTTTGTTTCATTGAAATCCGACATTAATATAATTTTGATACAAATGCAGTTATATTTCAACTTGTAACATCACTGCGTAATTAAAATAAAGTAGGATTTTTACATAAATTGTGACTACACTATAATGTGTTAAAATATTTGTGTATCAGTAGTAATATTTTATAGAACACAGTTACAGTTAAGTCAGGTCATCATTATGGTGTTTGTGTTGCATCTAAAGCTACACCACACAAGATAATATGTCAGATTAAAAAAATAATTTTAGGCTTAATAATTTATGGTGTAAGTTACTGGTACTGCTTAATTTTCAGTGAAATAAAGTTATAATACTTTTGAAAATATCCAAGTTTAACATGAATAATAAACAATGTTACATGTACTACAGTGAATGAAACTTACTTTATGTTAATTTCATTCCTTTGTTTCACTGATTCACAAACAAATTTTAGTCATGAACGTACCGGTACTAATGGATAAGGTGCAGGTAATGCTTAATTTCCAGTGAAGTAAAGTTATAATATACTTTTGAAAATATGTAATTTTAACATGAATAATAAACAATGTTACATTTACTGCAGTGAATGAAACTTATTTTATGTTAATTTAATCTCTTCCTTCACCAACAACTCATGGAAGTACTGATGGATAATATGGTTTCGCCTGACATTATTTTATGCTACTTTTGGGTGGTTTTTAGCTGCTTGAGGGAAGTTATGCACAGCGTTAATGGCATCCAACTGGTCATAAGTAACGTGAGGTATATTTTCATTGTCATTGCAATCTATATTGTGTAAAATAGCTGTTGCCACAATTACACTTTGAATTCTGTCTAATTTTAGTCTGATTCCAGTAGCTAAAACAGGAAATCTTCTTTTCTACACCCCATACCTCCTCTCTACTGGACTTCTAGTCCTTATCATGGTCTCCTGAAAAAGTTGTTCCTCTGGCGTGTGTGTAATTGTCAGTGGTATAATGAGATAATTTTGTACAGCATATCAACTATCTCCAACTAGAATGGCTGCACCAAATTCTCCATCTTCAAATCGCCTCTTAATTCTTAAAGAATTAAAAATATGTGAGTCATCAGATGCACCTGGCCTCTAGCCACAATGTCTCGAATCAACAAGGAAGAATCAGACACAGTTTGCACATTAATTGAAAAAAAAAATCCTTTCGATTTCTGAAGATTTCTGCATCTCCTTCACCTGGTGATTGTATTTTCACACGTGTTCAGTCAATTGCACTTATATAGTTAGGAAAACGCGAAATCGTATAAAATCCGTGCTTAACCCTTGCCGTTCCTTTAGGTGCTGTTGGCATGTTGATATAAAGCTGTGACAAATGTCCTATTGCTGTAGAAACTTCTGCAAGTACTGAGAGAACAGAGCCTGGAATTAGAATACAAAGAGTAGACTGAGAGGACAGAGAATGATCTGAGAGAAGATAGTGGACTGAGAGGAATGACAGTGGACTGAGAGGACAGAGAAAAGCCTGGGAGGATAGATAGAGCACTGAGGGATATGGAGTGAGCTAAGAGAACAGAGACTGAACTTAGTGACAAGAAGGTGGAGAGCGAGGATGGTGAGTAGACTGAGAGTCCAGAGACTGAACGGAGGGGACAGAGAGTAGACTGAGAGGAAAGGAAATGGACTGAGAGGACAGAAATTGGACAGAGATTACAAAGAGTGAATTGAGAGTACAGAGAGTAGACTGAGGGGCAGAGAATGGAATGAAGGGACAGAGTGGACTGAGACGACAGGGAGATGATTCAGACAACAGTATGTAGCCTGAGAGGATAGGGAGTGGACTGAGAGGATAGGAAATGAGCTAAGAGAACAGAGAGTGAGCTGAGAGAAAAAAGAGTGGACACAGAGAATGTTGAGTATATTGAGAGAACAGAGATTGGACTTAGAGGACAGAGAAGGGGCAGAGATTATAGAGAGTGAATTGAGTGTACATTGTGTGGATTGAAAGAACGGAAAGTGATACAAAGAAAACTGAGAGGATGGAGTGGCTGAGGAGAAAAAGAGTGAACTGAGAAGACCCAGATTGGACTGAGAGGAGAGAGAGAGATGACTGAGGTAGTAGAACCAAGCCCCTACAGTCTCGGCTGCGCGAAACGAGTAAACCGGGACAAATTAAACGCTGCGCTTGCCGCCATGTTGTTGGAAAGCAGACAAATAATAGCAGTGCGTAAATCACGGAATTTAACGCTGTGATGATCTAAAATTGACATATTATGGCCATTTTCGACGTTTAACGTAAAATTAGGACGAAATAAACATATTCAAAGTTTCATTGATATGTGTTAGAACATTAAAGAAAAGAAAATGCGTATGCAGCAATTTATAGAAAACATACTGATACATCCATAAATAGGCCTACACAATACACATTATAGATTGTATAATTTTACGATAATAGCAAATTGTTAGGTTTCAGAGAATCTAAAATTATATTAACATATTAACTCTTAGATCACAAGACATAAATATATGCACCTTGATTACACAAGTTCTCGTTATAATCAAATTCCTAAGTGAAATAAATATGCGATAATCAGTATAGATTTGTTAAGTTTTAGAGAATCAAAAATAAATTATATTACCGGTACTTTTAGACCACAGGACATAGGTAATCTGGAAAAATATAATATGCGAAGGTAGCCAAATTACATTGAATTCATTCTTCAATTAATAAAGGGAATGCTATCAATTATAAAAAGTATCGGTACCTAATACATTGCAAACAATAGGTAACGCGAAGACCTAAAAACTAAACAATCACTTTATTCAAGATAAAAAAACCACATACTTTTTATGTGTGGATTTTTTACATGTTGTATTTTTATTTTAAATAAATAAAATAGATATATTATCATTGCTCTGCGGAGTGATGGTACGTAATTTTTATGCACATATGCAATATCAGTAAGATGCCATTCCTTGCTTTTGTTAATAAAATATATCCGGCAAAATGTAAAAGAGTTATTTATAGGTGAACTCTGAATCATAAATTCACAAAGGAGGCTTAGCTATTATAGCTATTTATTTATTTATCTATTATCTGTATATTTATTTATCCATATATGGATCTTGAATGAAAGTTTATTATCTTGCAGATAAATTCATTTACATAATAAAAACAAAAAGTTATCTTTCCACTAATGTTTTAACATCTGATGTGTAAGTCTAAATAATTCACTCAGTGGGATTTCTCTACAGTCTGATATACCTGTACTAACAATTAAGTATTCTTTATTGTCGTAAACTACTGATTGATTTTTAATGATATTGATATTGTAACAACAGAGATAATATTATATCGTACCTTTTGCAAATAGCTTGGAAAATTAAACAGGGATGGTATTATCGCCGCGCTCTCATGGTTAACATTCGGTAGGTCTTTGAGCGGCCTCATGCGTTCTGCAGGTCTTTGAAATTTAATTGTATTATTGTTTTCAATTTCTTGTGTCGCCGCTCCAATCACTCGCCTCAATTTCAATAATGCAACCAATAAACTGCTTCAATTATTATTAAATGACACTTACTTGTCTAATCCACGTAGACTAAACCCGAGGTTGCAATGTCTTGTGCTGAGGACCAACATTAAGGTATTTGATTAAAAATTATTATTAAAGAGTTATTATTAAGAGTTAAGAAAGCCAACGTACTCGTATATGAAATAATAATAATAATAATAATAATAATAATAATAATAATAATAATAATAATAATAATAATAATAGCCATTTAACAATATAACAAACTAGTGCTTATTCTTATCGAGAAAGTAGACGTGACAACGTGACGCTTAGAGTGAAACCTACAGAGCAACAATCGGTCGGCAAAATTATTTTTTTAAACCACACCGCACGTTTTTGTATGATGCCGACATGTTAAGCATGAGTCCGCGGCAATAATATATTATCTTTCAAAATTATATTGCATTACTTTCACACTATTCACTAAAAATATCCGAGACAAAACAAAGGACTAGTATGACAATCGTGTTTACCGCTCTATTTCTACCAGTAGCATGGCGGCGTAAACATGCGCAGACTGGTTTGAATTTTGGACAGCACACCAGCGCTCTGTGTGAGTCTAGTATACTATTATACAAAGAGTGAATTGAGAGTACAGAGAGTAGACTGAGGGGCAGAGAATGGAATGAAGGGACAGAGTGGACTGAGACGACAGGGAGAGGATTCAGACAACAGTATGTAGCCTGAGAGGATAGGGAGTGGACTGAGAGGATAGGAAATGAGCTAAGAGAACAGAGAGTGAACTGAGAGAAAAAAGAGTGGACACAGAGAATGTTGAGTATATTGAGAGAACAGAGATTGGACTTAGAGGACAGAGAAGGGGCAGAGATTACAGAGAGTGAATTGAGTGTACATTGTGTGGATTGAAAGAACGGAAAGTGATACAAAGAAAACTGAGAGGATGGAGTGGCTGAGGAGAAAAAGAGTGAACTGAGAAGACCCAGATTGGTCTGAGAGGAGAGAGAGAGATGACTGAGGTAGTAGAACAGGGAAGGGAAACAGAGTGGACCGATATCAAAGAGATATTACTGAAATTACTGTGAGTGTGCACAGAGAGGACTGAGAGGAAAGAATTCTGACTCGTAGTTTCCTCAGTTTACTCTCAGTCTTCTCTCTATCCTCTCATTCACTCTCTGTACACTCAATACACTCTCAGTTTTTCACCCCACTCTGTCCTCTCAGTCTACTCTCTGTCACTTGAGTCCATATTCTGTACTCTCTGCCCTCTTAGACTACTGTCTGTCCTCTCGATCCACACTCTGTCTCCTCTCTGTCCCTTCCCTGTTCTCTCAGATCACTCTCTGTTCACTCTCTGTTCTCTCAGTCCACTCTCTTTCTTCACCTTCGAGCATTAAAGTATTTTATGCTCGAAGGTCTTCACTCTGTCCTCTGAGTCCACACTCTGTGCTCTCTGTCCACTCTCTCTTCTCTCAGTTCACTCTCTGGTCCCTCTCAAAGACGTTATAATAGTCTGAGAGGATGGAGTGGCTGAGGAGAAAAAGAGTGAACTGAGAAGACCCAGATTGGACTGAGAGGAGAGAGAGAGATGACTGAGGTAGTAGAACAGGGAAGGGAAACAGAGTGGACCGATATCAAAGAGATATTACTGAAATTACAGAGAGTGTGCACAGAGAGGTCCCTCTCTATTC
The DNA here is from genome assembly GCF_040183065.1 of Periplaneta americana. Lineage (NCBI taxonomy): Eukaryota > Metazoa > Arthropoda > Insecta > Blattodea > Blattidae > Periplaneta > Periplaneta americana. The sequence goes on along the minus strand of NC_091126.1, from coordinate 113,212,907 downwards.
TTTTAGTTCCCTCGCTATCCCCAAAGTGCTCCCTCAGTCTACTCTCTGTCCTCTCAGTCCACTGCCTGTCCTTTCTTTCCACTCTCTGTAGGCCTACTCTGAGTGCACTCTCTGTACACTCAGTTCACTCAGTCATTTTTGTGCCTTCTCTTCCCTTTGCCTTCCCTTTGTCCACTCTGTCTCGTCTCAAAGTTCAGTTCATGACGGAAAGAGAAGACTGAGAATAAAACAATGACTGAGAAGACAGTGATGATTGAAATTTAATGGAAGGGGTTCAATGTGTAAGGTTTTATTTAGATTTAGATTTTGCAGTAAATCCTTCATACCCACATTAATGAATTTTAAATTTAAGGGGCTCGAATTAAGGAGATAACGCGCTCACTAGGTTCAGACTACAGTCCGATATTTAACGGACTACAATAAGGAATTATACATTTTCAGAGCTCGAACTCAGGACCCGTCATTGGGTTAAAACTACAGACACTAATGTGGCGGAAGATTTGCATTGTGTATACAAGTTTTTAGTTTTTCCTGAAATTTTTTATTCCTTTAATAAAAAATTCTAAATTTTCCAGGCTCGAACTCAGAGAATAATACCGTCATTGGTTTCAAACTACAGGCTGTAATTTGGCGGAAGATGTGCATTGTGTATACAAGTTTTAAATTTTTCCTGCAATTATTATGTCTCTAATGAAGAATTATAAGTTTACGGGGCTCAAACCCAGGAAATAATGCCGCCACTGGGTCCAAACTACAGACTGTAATTTGGCGGAAGTCGAGCAGTGTGTGTATACAAGTATTTAGATTTTTCCTGAAAATTTTTATGCCTAGAATAAGCAATTATAGCCTACACTTTCGGTATTCGAACTCAGGAAATATTGCCGTCACTTTGTCCAAACAAGAGACTAATTTGGCGGAAGATATGCATTGTCTATACAAGTTTTTAGATTTTTCCTGCAATTATTTATGTCTCTAATAAAGAATTATAAATTTTCGGGGCTCAAACCCAGGATATAATGCCGTCACTGAATCCAAACTACAGACTGTAATTTCGCGGAATTGGAGTATTGCGTGTACATGTTTTTGGACTTTTCTGTAATCTTTATACCTACAATGATGAATTATATATTTTCGGGGCTCGAATTCGGCCTTAAGGCCGGTTACACACTACACCGAGAGATGTGTAATGTGAAATGTGTGCCGAGAAATGCGCGAGCGAGTTGAGACAGCATTGTCCACACACAGCGCCGAGAAATGTGTAATTGAACCAAGAGTACTGATTGGAAAATAGTTGCAGGTGTCGCGCGGTAGCCATCTTAATTTAACCTATCATTGTATTTGCATGGTGCAGTCGTGTTGTTTTAATTTTTTTAGTAATATTTTGATAAATTGAAATATGTCGATCCGGTGTGCTATATGGCAGAGGAAATAAAGTGTCCAAGAACTTACCTGGAATAACCTATCGTAAGTATGAGAGACTAATAACATTATATATGTAAATATCCGGAGTTTTTGTCGTCTGTAGTTTATTAATATTTAAATTTAACGTGTGTTACAGCTTTCCAAAGGATTCTGAGGATAAAGCTGTTCGGACACCTCGTGTTGTCGCAGCAGAATTTGTTCCAATCACTTCAGGGAGGAGGATATGGATCGCACGACCTCATCATATGTATCAGAAAGGGGGCTGTGCTGTATATATTTGCACCCTGAAGAACCAAAGGTTAAGTAGATGAACATTACACTGATAGTTAACCGTAATAATATTGGTATATTTATTCGCTGCTGTGTATAAAGTAGGCTCGTTATGTTATATTAATTATTATTTTCAGGAAAAAAGAAACGAAAGTTTGCTGAAATCTTTCTCTCCCTCTCTCTACTGTGACAGTTGTAGACGAAGTTGGGACCTCCATTATGTCATTGGAAGCTGATACTGAAAATGAAATTCTGGTTCTGTCGAAGAAGAATAAGAAAGTTAGGGAAAGAATAGTTTTGTGTACAAAAAGTGAATAAGATATTGCAACAGTATAAATGGCGAGTGATGAAATTATTGGGTGATTTGAAAGGTGTGTTGGAAACTGTGAAGCAGAAAATCTTGTTTGAACACGAGTTTTGTGATATGTCACGTTTCATTTCAAAGACTTGTATCTCTTCTCAAGAGACATATGAAAAGTTAATGGTAAGAAGCAAAAGAAAAAGTGTGACGAAAACGTACCGGTAACAATTAATTTTCTTTCCCCTAACACATATAACTTTGTTAAAGAATTTGATACGGTACAGCTCTTCCTAATCCTCGGACTCTATACATATGGTAAAGTATCGTAAATGCAGTTCATTGTAGGCTACAGATAAATGAAATATTAATATTCTCAGTATAATATAAATAACATGTTAATATACAAATAATTGTGTTTTGCTATGTTCATTATGTTATAGCCTATAGTTTGAACCTTATAAATCATCCAACTTCTTAATAAAAATATAGCAGTGGATCAAACCAAGACTCAACAGTTTAATAATACTAAAAAGGTAAGTAGTTTACATAATTTCGTGGTGCAAAACATGAATTAATGAAATATAACGTTTATTTTCTTTGAGAGAAGTTTGTTGCTCCATTAACTTACCATGAAAAGAAAAAGATGTATATTGCATAAAACTGCAATAAGTGTATTTGATAGAATCTTCGATGCGAAAAGGGTTCTGGAACTATGCGTTTTCAAATTTTTTCACGGCCTTCAGTAACTATGACAATGTGGACATAATATAGGAGGTGATGGAGCTTATTTCATGGCACTCAATTATATAAAATATTTGGCAAACTTATCAACATAAGACGCAATAGTTCCAACACGAATTACTAGGGAAATGACCAGTTTTCATAGTATTGCATCTTAGACATAACGAGTGTTATATTTGTAACAAGTGAGTGAAGGGGGGCTACAACAATGCATTAAATACAGAAGAATCAAATTCCTATAATTTTAACAAGTGTGGGCTACAACATCATATTAGAATACACAAGTATCAGAAGATTTTTATGGTGAAAGTACAATATCTGTTGCTGCAAACCAAAACCATGTTTTGCCACATTACTCATCTCGCAGAAGCCAGTGAAACAAAAGAAAATTGTGCCTTCTTTGGTGCAATTTATTGGAGAAATACCATTATTCCCTCACTACATTCATGCAGGAAATTGTATTTCACTTTATCGCGAAACAGAATGATACTGTTCACTTTTTAATGAACAGGAATAGCATTCTCTTCAGTCCAATAATGCAACCCTTGCATCGCGAGTACAATGAAGACAACTGAATCCTTAATAATTTATCGTGTTGATTAGCAAGTAATACATAGAGTAATATCTAATATAAAATCATATCTTTTCATTGTTAAGTATTATGTGATAATAAAGTCATAATTTCATTTATAGCCAAACTTATGTTGATTGGCATTGCAAATCAGAAACATAACCTAATTAATGACTGATTAAATCGGTTGATATCTACTTCCAGATTTCTTCTTTTATTTGAAGCCCTCTCCGGAATAAGGACATAACCAACAAAACTGTAAATTCATGTTTCAGTAAAAAGAAAAATTATTTCAGGAGCATATTTCATTAGTGCAATATTTACTATCACAAACATTTCACTAAACAGGGATGAAAGTTTATTCAGCCATTCAGTTCAATTTATAGTTATAAATAAATGCTTTAAAATTTCTTTTCCTACCCACATCATATATTTTAATAATTTGATGTTGCATTCCTTTTACCGGGGAGGTCTTCAATTTAGTATTATTATAGGTATCGTCTCGTGTATCATACTTATTTGCATGTCACCATAAATTTTCAGTGGCCGATCTGACATATTAGAACGATTTTGCCAAGTTTTCTGCATTTAAAACAGCTGAAAAACGTTTTCCCGATATCTGTGTGTAATCGTAATCGTTGACAGAGGTCGAATGTGTCTTGAAAAATTCGCTGGGCTAACGATCAGAGCGAGAAATGTGTTTACCTCGCGCGAGGTGAGCGAGAAACTCGTTGTAGTGTGTGACGTTCCATTTAAAACAATGCTTTCGATCTGACGCATTTTTCGGCGCACATTTCACATTACACATCTCTCGGTATAGTGTGTAACCGGCCTAATTGGTTCCTATGGTGGCGGTTCCATAGATGAACAGTTCCTACTACAAATACAATCTTTGTAATAAGACAGCAGTATTTTATACTCATTGCGCGTCTTGTACTCTCTGCTCGACCTGCATTAGGTTTTTATCGAGAGGAAGATCGGCATAAGTAACAATTTTTGTTACAGTGGAGGCAGATGAGTTAAGGTTGGTAGCGCAAAAAGCGCTAGAAATATGTTGGCACTCCTTCAGATGTTACAGCATAGCGGGACAAATACTGCAGTTGAGCCATTTATTGTATTAAAATGAATCGTCAATTTAATTTTTTCTTCTTGCATATTGACTTTTGATGTTTATTTTTGTTTTGATGTCGGACGGAATAGTATTGGGACAAACAGACACCAAATTTTTACAAATAAATTCCAGCACATTTTCCGTCCAAATCCTATTGTGATAGTCCTTATTTCAGACATTGTTCGTAAAGCTCCATTAATTTCATTACTTGGTTTTGTCCCTCTCTGACATGACGCTACAAAGCGCGCGGAAACAGAGAAACAGCTTAAAGTTGTCTGCTACTGCCTTTTCCGAGCCATGTTCCTGTCCTGTCGCGTGAATTCGGCTGGTCCACCTACGGAAATGTCGCACAGAGTTAGAAACAGCTTCTATCCAGCAGATGTCGAAAGGGAAGGAGCGAAATCTGTACTGAGCATGCGCCCGCGCTATAAGTCGAACGACATTGAGCAAATGTAAACAGAGACTTAGACTGTGCCCCTACAGTCTCGGCTGTGCGGAACGAGGAAACTGGAGCAAATTGAACGTTGCGCTTGCCGCCATGATGATGGAGAGCAGATGCATAATAGCAGTACGTAAATCACACGATTTAACGCTGTGATGATCTAAAATTGACAGATTATGGCCATTTTCGAAGTTTAACATAAAATTAGGACGAAATAAATATATTCAAAGTTTCATTGATATGGGTCAGAGCATTAAAGGAAAGAAAATACGTACGTAGCAATTGATAGAAAACATGCTCATACATCCATAAATAGGCCTGAACAATACACATTATAGAATGTATAATTTTACGTTAATCAGCATATTGTTAGTTTTCAGAGAATCGAAATTTATATTAACATATATTACTCTTAGATCAGTGGACATAAATATATGCACATTGATTACACAAGTTCTTATTATAATCAAATTCTTAAGTGAAATAAATATGTGATAATAAATATACACTTGTTAATTTTTATGTAATCATTTCCTTACATCTAAAACATAGTATGTTCTCCAACAAGATCAAACCCACGGCTGGCTAATTTATTAGTCTAGTTAGGCCTATACATATTGATCATGAACCCGGAATCATAAGTTCACAAAGTAGGCTTAACTATTATAGCCATTTATTTACTTATTTTTCCACATATAGATTTTGAATTGATGTTTATTACCTTGCAGATAAATTAATTTACATAATAAAAACAGAACGTTATCTTTCCACTAATTGTGTTTAATATCTGATGTGTAAGTCTAAATAATTCACTCAGTGAGATTTCTCTACAGTCTGATATACTTGTACTAACAATTAAGTATTCTTTATTGTCGTAAACTACTGATTGATTTTTAATGATATTGATAATGTAACAACAGAGATAATATATCGTTCCTTTTTCAAATGGCTTCGAAAATTATACAGGGATGGTACAGCAACATCTTTCTAAATTCTATTGCCTTTACTTTTCCAAAAACCTATGTCTTTAAAATGAACCGAACACAATTTTACGTAAGGTGAAGGCACGAATTTATCTCTCGAGCTTCGTCGAAGGGAACCTGTAAAGATAGATTGTTGCCTAATTATAAACTTTTTCAACTACGGTATCTAAGATATACATATGTTACACTTTCAATGTAGCCTCCAGAATTCAATTTTATTATTTTAAAGCTCGTGTACTTACTTGTGAAAAGAAATTCCTGACCCTGTAAGCACGTGTTATTGCAGCTGTACGCCGCACAGGAAACTACCATTTTACACTATTTACAAAGCACACCATGTGACTCGCTTAACCCGATCACGATGGGCGGCGTTTCAACCATATAAATTAATTGGAATGCATAAAGGGTAACATATATTTCGCAAAAATTTAGTGTAATTGCATTAATAAAATTTAAAACAATGATTAGGGGACACTTCAGACATAATTCCTTGCGAGTTAAGGTGTAATATTATTTTTGGTGTGAAAATTACGGTGTTCGTATGTGTAGTACCTGCTTTTATTTCGATTAAATATTGCGAAATTCTTGTACTTTCATTTATGCAAGATTCAATAATTTTCAGTTGCACCGCACGAATATTTAGATATGTTGAAATTATATGTTATGTTTACTGTACCAGTTGTCCCCTTCTGCCTAAATTTAGTTATTTCTAATGCCTTGCCATTCATATCAAAGTTATTTACTATACTTAACTTAAATTCCTAAGTTCGCAATCATGCATTATAATTAAGCATAATGTCATGTATGATACTCCGTACATTCAATTTGTCTGTATTTTAATACTATAATTGAATATTGAATTATTGTGTTTATCTACTACCTAAGAGACGAAGTAACAAAATTTTTTTACGTTCACTAATTTCATAGGAGTGGTATGGTAAATGTTTTGTTTAAAATTAAGGAAGGTAGATGTGCTAAATTGAAATCACAATATAAATTCGCTTTTATTAAACCTCAAAATAGCTTCCATTCTAAACTTACAATATTGACGCGATCAGATTATGTTAACATGTAAAATTCTCTTCACTTTAAAATAACACAGATTTCTTTTAATTATTTCTGCAACATTATGCAACAAGAAGCGAAAGGAACTTATGGACACATTACACTAAATAAGGCTTAGCAATGATACGCAATAAAGTTATAATATAATGTTTCACTGAGCTCCATACACTGAAATAGAAAACCCGAACAAACATTACGGACTTGTCTAGATCGAAAGGCATTGACTGTGCCGTATTTCTCATTATTGTGAAAAGCTATGTAAACCCTGAAATGTTTGTTATCGGTTGTAATAACTGTAAATGGCTAAAATACAATAATTTGAATAATAATATGCGACAAGGAGACGTTTGTGGTAGGTAGGCCTAATACAAATTGTAAGAATAATTGGTTAAAGTTATCCTTCTTCCGAAAGAACCAAGAAGGTGAGTTTATTGAATAGAATATATATTTTATGAAAATAATATATAAACCTTATGTATTTCATATTTCAATAGTGGAAGGAAGGTGTTAATTTTTCAAAAGAACATGATATCGAAAGTACAATACATTTTAGCGTCTGGTAGGGAAAGAGTCTGTTATAAGGCGATAGTAGCGATCCTGGTGGTGAGCAACTATCAATGTTTGCATATTTAGTAAATATTGAACTTCGTGACTGTATATATTAGACCACAGTCTACTATATACAGTCACGAAACTACAGTTTTGAGGATGCTAGAAACAATAGATTATGCCGGGACTATTTCGCATTGTCTGTAATGAGGCGATATTAGCGATCCTAGCGGTGAGCAACTATCTAATGCTTGCATATTTACTACGTATTGATCTTCGTGACTGTATACAGGGTGTTTCAAAAACGGGGTATAATTTCAGGTATGTATTTCTCACATGTAGACAATCAAAATAGTTCATTACAACATGTGTCCGGAAATGCTTCATTTCCGAGTTATGGCCTTCACAACATTGAAATTCACCGGAACGTTTTTCTTTCCGCAGGTCGTTGTCATTACAGAAGATGTTCAAAATGTCCTCCTCCTGCTTGAATACAGACCACACATCGATGTCTCATTGACCTGCGAACACGATCCCAAACTCCAGGAGTATTGCGTATGTCCTCAGAACATGCCAAAATTCGATTCCGAAGGGATTCCAAATCAGGCACCGGAGACGAATAAACCAATGATTTTAAATCGCCCCACAAGTATAAATCGAGAGGGTTCAGATCAGGTGAGCGTGGAGGCCAAGCAATTGGGCCACCTCTACCTATCCATCGATCAGGAAACCTTCCATCCAAGTACCGGCGAGCCATACGACTGAAGTGTGCAGGAGCGTCATCATGCAAGAAGTGAATGTGTTGACGATTGATCAGTGGAGTGTCTTCTAAAACATGAGGTATGGTGTTTTCAAGGAAGTTTGTGTACGCCTCCCCCGTAAGTCTGTTTACAAGTACATGGGGTCCAACTAATCGATCACCAATGATACCGGCCCACATGTTGAGGGAGAACCGCACCTGGTGATGAGATGGAACAGCTGCACGTGGGTTTTCATACGCCCATACATGCTGATTGTGGAAATTTGTTATGCCATCTCGTGTGAACTGTGCTTTATCTGTAAATAATACTAAGGCAGGAAAGTTCGGATTTACACCACACTGCTGCAAGAACCACTGACAGAACCTAACTCGTGCAGGGTAATCTGCTGGTGACAGGTCCTGTACACGTTGCAAATGATAAGGATACAATTGATACTCTTTCAACAGTCTCCAGACAGTCGTATGAGGAACATTGACTTGCAACGCTACCCTTCGTGTGCTGATAGAAGGAGTCATGTTCACAGCCTCCAGAATCTCCTCCTGTACTTCTGGAGTTGTAGATCTTGGTCGTCCCCTTCCCAAACCAGGAGAGTTAAATTTTCCATACTCGCACAGACGGTAATGGAGACGTAGAAATGTCTTCCGATCTGGACATTATCGCTGTGGGTACCTCTCCTTGTACTAACGACGAGCCAGCGCAGCATTGCCGTCCGCCTTACCGTACATGAAGTGTATCTCTGCCAGCTCTTGATTTGAATACATGTCGCACAGTCTAACGCCTACACAACACTGAATGTAACCTTAGCCTCGGAATAAACTGTCAGAGTGCCCTCTTAATGTCTCCTTTAACGGCAACGACCTGCGGAAAGAAAAACGCTCCGGTGAATTTTAATGTTGTGAAAGCCATAACTCGGAAATAAAGCATTTCCGGACACATGTTGTAATGAACTATTTTGATTGTCTACATGTGGGAAATTCATACCTGAAATTATGCCCCGTATTTTTTAAACACTCTTTATACAGGACTGTGATTAGTCTGTGTACTAGACCACAGTCAAATATATACAGTGACGAAGCTCAATACTTACTAAATATGCAAACACAGATAGTTGCTAACCACCAGGATCGCTACTATCGCCTCATCACAGAAATTTTTCCCAGTAGACGATAAAATGTATTGTACCTTCGACTTCGTATTCTTTGGGAAAAAATTAACACCTTCCTTCCACTCTTGAAATGTGAAGTACATAAGGTTTATATATTACTTTCATAAAGTATATATTATATTGTATAAAGTCACCTTCCTGAATCTTTAGGAAGAAGGATAACTGTGACGTCTTTTTCTTACAATATTAATAGAACCGTACTTTCCCCTAACTATAGTCCATATTTGTCACATTTTTATTTGTATATTCAGTACTATTCATCCAGATTAAGTGAAATTTTGGCTTCGGAGTCTTGTAAGTTTATGTTAAATAAATATTGACATATGTGTTTGAAATTATTTAATTACTAATGTTGAAAATATAATAAGCGTTGGTACATAGTTGTAATCTGAGTTGCCCAACTATTGTCCACTCATATATTCATGCTTGAAAGCATGAATGGACTATGGCTGGAGCTGTAATTATTCGTAAATCAATACATTGAGTTTCTAATTTAAAGGTAGAAACATAATCTATCACAGAAATGTTAAAAATAAATGAAAAATACATGGATTCTTTTTATTAGTACACATTATATAAACACTCAAAAATCAAGTGAAATCTGAAAGTCATTTTTCTGCAATAATGAACAACTACACTCACCGGCAAAAAAAACCGGGCCATCTAAATTTTCTCAATTTTTCATGAGGCGAGAATCAGAAAATCCTTTATGAAATGAAGAAAACATTGCTTCCCAGAATAAAAACTTACAAATTATATCAATTTTCTTCCAAATGTTCAACTGACTTTGTGGCCACCCAGATGTTGGTAATAGCTGGTATTGCCTTCCAGTGACTGTATGACTGTTACCATTCGCCGATTCAACCCTTCTATCAGATTCTGGATGTCAGTCTGGTCGACTCTATTCCATTCTTTATTTAGAACATTTCGGAGCTGCTGTAAGTTGCTGTGAGCAGTTAGACGACTTCTAACTCACTTCCCTAGCATTTCCCACACATGTTTAATAGGGTTTATGTCAGGACTTCTTGCTGGCCATGTCATCCTAATCAATCAAACGACGTGAAGGAACTCATCCAAGATTCTTGTAGGATGAGGGCAGCATTGTCATGCATTAACAGGAACTTTCCACCAATAAGTGGGGCATATGGTATCACATGTTAAATTAGACCTTCGATGTATCTTGGAGCAGTCAAAGCACCTCCATTAATGAACACAAGTTCTGTGTGAGCTTCATACGAAATGCCACCCCATACCATTACTGATCCTCCTTGCAAACTCATACGTGAACTGAAGGTACATGAAGAAAAACGTTCTCCTTCTCTTCTCCACACTTTTTCACGTCCATCTGTAAACTAAATCTCGATTCATCTCTGAAGAGCACTCGTTGCCACTGCCCCAGGTTCCAATTAGCATAATGTGAGCAAAACGTAATCGTTCAACATGATGTTGCTAGAACAATTCTGGGCCTTTAGCTGGTCTTCTGGAATCAGCCCACATTCATCCAGACGTCCTCTTACAGTTCTTTCACTCACATTGACTTGTCTTATTTTCTGGAAAGCTCTTCTGGTCTCAATAGCTGTGCAATGGCGATTTCTTAATGTGTTTAGGACAATAAAATGGTCGTCACGAGCCGAAGTTACTCGTTTTCTCCCTGAACCGGGTCTCCTGGAATAATCTCCTGTCTCTCTAAAGCAATGGTACACTCGTTGTACGGTCGATCGAGGAATCCCAAGAACTACAGCCACATAACGCTGACTATTCCCATCTTCTATCAATGCAACCACTTTTGCTGAATCGGTAGGACTTAGTGACATTTGTATATAATGAAGTACTCCAATACTGCCTCAAAAGAGCTTGCCAGTCTGTAGACATCTTCAGCTTTGCTCGAAATGAGTCCGAGAAGGTTACACACAATATTACAAGAAGAACGATTCTTCTTTTCAGATCTTTGTTGGCTATTACGTATTCAGTATTACATTGTTACGTATCACAAAATAAATGAATAACTAAATGAACCTCAGCACACCTACAATTATTTTAAAAATCCTACAATTTTAAAAAATTTTAAAGAAAATGTAGTTGGCCCGTTTTTTTCGCAGGTGAGTGTATATTAAGGAACAAAGTACGGTATCAAAATATACACATTCTTAGCAAAATATTATGCAAATAAATTCACTGATAATCTTTAATTATCGTACTGGGAACTGCATTCTTTAGGCTTATTTCGATCCTTTGAATCTCCACTTCTCTTGTAAATCTGAAATTAAAAAATAAATATCTCTTTTTCGAGACGCATTTGGGGACTTCAATTTGTTTTATTGTGTTTTCCTTTCTATAGAATAAAATGTCTTCCATTTCTCGCCACCTCAGTAATTGACGCTTCTTACTATACATGAAACAACAGCTCCATTGTTCTTCACTTCCAAAACTCTCCCTGGCCACAATTCCTCCTCATAAGTAGCTAACATATAACTATGTGCCTTTAGCATTAATTCTTTCCATATCTGTCTCACTGTCCATAAATATGGAGATAACAACGGAAACATCATAAACTGTATCCAATTCAATTTCATCGCTCTCATAGTCACTTACAGGGGCGGTTGTTTTCCTTCTACCCTGAAGTTTTCGTTTTACCGAACCATCATTTGTGCTAGTACCGTTGATGCTGGAACAGCCTGTTTCTTTGTTTACTTGACTATAATGTTAAACGGTGTTTTAGAATGTACTGAGTTACCGTATTTGCAGAAGTAAATAATCACATTCATCACATTTTATTGAAACAAATATTTCAAAATGAAATACAACTATAGTTGAGGACTGACTTCTAGCCTTGAGGTTAAACATTTTTCATGCAGAGTCCTTAACCTCTGCCAGTCTCATTATTACGTGAAAGTAAACACTATATAGCCAGGTTTAATTGTACAAAAAATCATATCTCTATAACGTACCAGTTCTACAGGGGAGAGCTTAATAAAACATACAAGCACAAACTGAATGATTTTGTGTCTTCACTCATTCAATAGAACGTTGCACACTGACCTTGTTAAGCATCCATATCATTGCCATGTGTAATGTTAGATAGAAGCACCTATGGGGAACATAATTCCATCGCATTGGCGCCTTAAATGGCAAACACCAAACTCTTGGGGGACTAAGCATTACATAATGCGTTTTGGACCATAGTTGGGTACCTGGACCAGAGTTATGGGAAATTACGGTACCACAAACGTCTCCTTGTCCCATGCTATTATTATTCAAATTATTGTATTTTTGCCATTTACAGTTATTACAACCGATAACGAACATTTCACAGTTTACACACCTTTTCACAACAAAGCAAAATACGGCATAGTCAATGCCTTTTCGATCTAGACCAGGCCGCAATGTATGTTCGTTTTTTTCTATTTCAGTGTATGGAGATCAGTGAAATATTATATAATAACTTTATTGCATATCATTGCTAAGCTTTATTTAGTGTAATGTGTCCATAAGTTCCGTTTACTTCTTGTTGCATAATATGTTGCACAAATAATTACAAACCTCTGTTATTTTAATGTGAAGAGAATTTTACATGTTAACATAATCTGTTCGCGTTAACATTTTAAGTTTAGAATGGAGTCTATTTTGAGGTTTAATAAAAAAGAATTTATATTGTGATTTCAATTTAGCAAATCTGCCTTCCTTAATTTTAGACAAAACATTTACCATACCACTCCTATGAAATTAGTTTACGTAGAATTGTGTTACTTAGTCTCTTAAGTAGCAGATAATTACAATAATTCAGTACTCAATTGCAGTATTAAAATACAGACAAATTGAATGTTCGGGGTATCATGCATGACATTATGCTTAAATTATAATGTATGATTGCAAATTTAGGATTATAAGTTAAATACAGTAATCATAACCTATAATTTTCTTATGAATGACAAGGCATTGCAGAGCACTAAAAGTAGACAGAAAGGGGCAACTGGTACAGTAATCATGACCTATATTTTCAACATAACAAAATTTTTGTGCGGTGCAACTGAAAATTATTGAATTGCGCATAAATGAATGTACAAGAATTTCGCAATATTTAATCGAAATAAATGCAGGTATTACACATACGAACAACGTAATTTTCACACCAAAAATAATATTACACCTTAACTCGCAAGGAATTATGTCTGAAACAGTGGCGGCTCGTAGTCAAATGTCCAGGGTAGGCAAAATTTACAGAACATAATGACATAATAATATATACAGTGAGCATCAACCGCCTGCATACCGGGAAGTCACAACCCACAAAGCAGTGTTTATTTTTCATTCTACAGTATAATATGCTATGCTAAAAATGTTTCGCTTGCAGTAGGACCTACAGGCGTTTGGGGAACGCTGAGCTTAAGATTATCTTACCTTCATTTGTACAGTAGGTCTATGCGCCGATCCTTCTTACAAGCATACCGCTTAATGACGTCATTACACCACGACTCCTATTTTTCCAGCGAATGTGGAAGCTCTCTTTCAATTGATGCTGAGGCTAAGACTGTCACTCTACTCTGTCCCATTGTACTAAGACTTTACTCTGTTCAGGCAAGAGAAATTTCTCTCAACACTACAACTTGTTGCTGGTATTGTTGCAGCTAAGCAAAACAGTCTGTAGGCTTCTGGCAATACGCTCTGCATATCACTGTCCACAAACATCTTGATAATGTCCGTTGCACTATGAGACATGAACTGATCGTCCGAATAAACGAATTCCAATTCATTTTTCAGTCGTGAAAAACCGAAGTGAAGAGAATAATGACATTTTAATGAATTTAACTCTTTAGCAAGGAAACATTTTTTGAATTCACTAAATCGTGATGAATCTATCAAGTGAAGGATTTTAATTTCTGAATGTCTCTGAACCTAGTCTGAAGCTGAACTATAACGTTATATAAAATTTCAAAGTATAGCTGTCTGTAATGGGCTAGACTTGAAGTACAACTATCTCTGGTTATTTTCAGATCACTTGTACTGTTCACAATGTTGAAATATTCTTCGGCCTTGCAGTCACTTCTCATGTCTTCTAATTTCTTTATTTGGCTCTGAATAGCTGAAAAACAATACTGTATGTCAAGTGATTTCTTCTGTAATATATCAAAGAGCACTTCTGTCATTGAAAATATATCCTCGTACACAGTCAATAAAAAAACAAATTTCATTCTTTGAAGAATGTTTTTCAGACCTACAGTGAATCACCAAATTATTCGGACAATGCCCATTTATTACTAAACAATAAGGTCACATATGTAAAAAGTTTTAATAAAGAATTTTAAGTGAACTGTTGGAAAGTTTACTTTTCAAAGATTATACACAGTGGGTTTAATTTATATTTTTACTTTGATTAGAAAGCAGTAGTGGGGTTCGAACCCGTATACGTTATAATGTGACATCAACATAAGTTTTCGGACACCAATCAGAGTCCACAGGTAAGTAGTCTGCAGTCTATAGAATAATGTAGTCAGATACACCAATAGTCAGTAACAGTGTGTGCCTTCAATAACTCAATATTGTGTGGTGGATAGAAACAAATAGGGCTAGAGAGGAAAAGACCGTACGTTCGAGCAGCGTCAGTTAGTGGTCTTCCACCATGCAAGGGGGAAATCCTACCGATACATAGCCGATATACTACACATGAAGAAAAGCACAGTGGCGGATATTGCTGAGATGAAGACAGACTTGAATCACTTGAATCGCGTCCTCACTCAGGACGTCCAAGGACATTTTCCATGCGAGAAGAAGCGATAATAGCACGGAAGGTAAAAAAATCCTAGATTAAGTGCTCCAAGAATTGCTTCTGAGGTCAATGAAGAATTAGGGAAACAAGTCCATCCCGAGACTATTAGAAAAGTTCTCACAAGAAACCATTTTCATGGCCGGGTGGCAAGAAACAAGCCCTACATAACAAAAGAAACAAGAGTAAAATACTACTGTTCGCAAAAGAGTACCTAGAAAAGGATCAGGATTGATAGAATCGAATTGTATTTTCAGACGAGAGTAAATTTAATATCAGCGAGTCAGATGGCCAGATTACAGTATGGCGAAGACTCAGTGAAGAGTTTAGCGAGAAAAATATGCAAGCAACAGTTAAACATGGTGTTGACAGTGTAATGGTATGTGGGTGTATGTCCGCAAGCGGAGTTGGCAATCTAATGTTCATTGACGGAAAAATGGACATGTATTCATACCTTCTACTCCTGAAGGATAATCTATAGCAAAGTGCGGAAAAAATGGGGATTCTTGACCGGTTCGCATTCTACCAAGATAATGATTCCAAGCATACATCCTATATTGTACAACTCTGGTCGCTATACCACTGCCCCAAGGTACTCCATCCTCCTCCGCAGTCTCCAGACATGAATGTGATTGAACATTTATGGGACAGGTTGGAAAAACAAGTGAGGAAACCCCCAATAAATTCAAAACAAAATTTAAGGAGAGGCTTCAGAAAGAATGGCGAAACGTGTGCAAGGTTTACACAAGAAAATTAGTGCAAAATATATCTGAATGATTAGCAGAAGTTATAAAAAATGAAGGGGGGGCCAGCCAGGTATTGAATTTTTTTATAAAGGTATGGAACTAATTTTATTTAGAAAGATCCACTGTGTCCGAATAATTTTGTTAACCAAAGAATGACTTAAGTTTTAATTTATTGTGAATTTTATTTCTGTTTATAACTATTAACGTATATGTTTCATTAAGATATGATTGTATGTGTGTGACAAGTGTAAAGAATTACATTTGTCCTTTCAAAAGTTATGTGTAAAGACACAAATGTCCTTTGTGCAGTTATACCGTCATATCCGAATAATTCAGTGACTCACTGTATATAGATTCAGGACTGGAAAGCGGATCTTCCTCTATGTCATGGCAAAGAGTGATTATATTCTCTCTTTGACTAGAAATTGTCTTCAGAATTCTAGCATTAGAACTCCAATGCACATCACTAGCTGTTGGTAACCGTTTGCCTATTATTTATCCAGAACAGCTGTGCGTTTAGGTGATTTATGAAAATATGCAGGGAAAGCCTGGAGATTAGAGAAGAAAATGCGCACATCTTTTATACATTTTGCTCCATTTTGCAATACAAGATTTAGTCTATGAGCACAGCAATGTGTGAACAATGCTTGTGGAGCATGTTCTTTCACCAATACTTCACAATAATTGAACATTGAGAGACTTCCGTTATATCTGTTGTCATCGCACTGCACTGAAAAGAAAGGGACCTCCTTAATTTCATTTTTTATTTTAGCCATTATTTCGTCATATATACAATCAATAAGGTCATTTTGAATGGTTTTCGATAGTCCTGTGAATGTTTTCCTAGTTCCACCCAATGCTGACACAAATCTTCGTCGTAATGGAAAATATGCGTTACAATTTCTATGTAATTCCCGCGATTCAATCAGAGCTCGCTTTCATCATGTCCTCGAAAACTTAACTCTTGCTTATATAACAATACTGTTACATCAATCAGCGGTCTCATAATTTGTCGGTTTTTTTCTACTTTACTTTTACGTTGTTGTCTTGCAACCCTCTGTTGTTCAGACAACATTTCCGAAATTGCATTCAAATTCTTTACAAGTCTCTTTAGATTTACCGAGTTACAGATATGATCTTTTGAAATTTCATGGCTTTCGATCAATTCTTATGTCAAAATAACCATCACGATTCCAAGTACCTTCTTTAGATGACAATAACAAACATGGACAACAGTACAGTTGCGCTTTAACTTCACTTCCTGTTAGCCATTTATATGTTTCATACAATGAAGGATTAAATTTTCTTGCACCTTTAGCACTGACTTTATGAACAATAGAGCTTAATACAGGAGTGGATCGTCCATTGTCCAAAATACTTCTTTTTTCAATGTCATTACGACGCGAAAACGGACAACGTAAGAGTTCACTTATTATATCAGTCATTATAATATAATACGTGGTGTGTCTAAAAAGTTCGGTGAATGGTGTCATATCTGAACGGCAACTTGGCGCATGTGCTTGCGCATGCGCATGGTTCTTCAGAGACTTGGGGAGAATCGATACACAGCATGCAATGCATGTGACTGGCAGTGTAAACAGACTGTGACCAGTTGAACGTAGTCAGTGTGAGAGGAAATGTCACAGCGCAATGGAGCAACGTGCAAACGTCAAGTTCTGCTACAAATTAGGGAAGACTGCAACGGAGACACATGGAATGTTGGCGCAGGTGTACGGGAGGGAAGCTGTGAGCAGAAAATGTGTTTACGAATGGTTTAAACGCTTCCGTGAAGGGAAGGAAACAATTGAGGATGAGCCAAGTTCAGGTCGGCCATCGACAAGCAGAACCCCAGAAATGATCGAGAAAGTGCGACAAATGTTGGCACAAGATCGGCGACTGACTCTAAGATTGATTGCGGAGGAATTGGACATTAGCAAGGACACGGTACACACCATCGTCCGCGATGATTTGGGTAAGCGGAAGATCTGCTCCCGATTTGTGCCGCACAGACGAGCAGAAAGCAAAACGGATGGAAACTTCTGGTGATTTCATTTCCATGTGTGACCAGGATCCATTGCTTCTGAAAACCATCGTCACGGGAGATGAGATCTGGTGCTACCAGTTCGATCCGGAATCAAAACGGCAATCGATGTTAAGGTGTTCACCGACTTCCCCGCGACCAAAGAAAGCAGTCTGCAAAAATCCAAGGTGAAAACACTGTTGATCGCCTTCTTCGACAACAACGGCATCATCCACAAGGAATTTGTTCCTGCAGGTCAAACCATTAATGCTGCATTTTACCAGTCCGTTTTGAACCGATTGCTACAGCGTATCCGGCGGGTTCGGCCAGAGTTGCACAGGACTGGAAAATGGATGCTGCTCCATGACAATGCCCCTGCACACTGTGCGATCCGTGTGCACCAATTCCTGACTCAGATGATGGTAAATGTTCTTGATCACCCTCCGTACTCCCCTGATCTGGCCGCCTTCAAGCGGGGAAACAGGAAGAAGTCCGTAGGATCCAGATTAGGGGAGTACGGAGGGTGTTCAAGAACAGTTACCATCTTCTGAGTCAGGAATTGGATAAGTTCGGTGAATGCTATCAGAAAACAAACAAACCATAGATACAAACAAATTTTCTTTATTGCCCTTCGAAATATTCGCCACCCGCTACAATACAAATTTGACAACGTTCTTACAGCTTCTGGAAACTATCAGCAAAGGCCTCCTGTGGAATCGATAGCAGAACGGCTGTCACACGATCTTTGATGGCATTCACGTCCGCAAAACGTTCAACTTTTATGGCCGCCTTCAAGCGGGGAAACAGGAAGAAGTCCGCAGGAGCCAGATCAGGGGAGTACGGAGGATGTTCAAGAACAGTTAGCATCTTCTGGCGCACACGGATCGCACAGTGTGCAGGGGCATTGTCATGGAGCAGCATCCATTTTCCAGTCCTGTGCAACTCTGGCCGAACCCGCTGGATATGCTGTAGCAATCGGTTCAAAACGACTGGTAAAATACAGCATTAATGGTTTGACCTGCAGGAACAAATTCCTTGTGGATGATGCCGTTGTTGTCGAGGAAGGTGATCAACAGTGTTTTCACCTTGGATTTTTGCAGATTTTTTTTTTTGGTCGCGGGGAAGTCGGTGAACACCATAACATCGATTGCCGTTTGGATTCCGGATCGAATTGGTAGCACCAGTTCTCATCTCCCGTGACGATGGTTTTCAGAAGCAATGGATCCTGGTCACACATGGAAATTAAATCACCAGAAGTTTCCATCCGTTTTGCTTTCTGCTCGTCTGTGAGTTTGTGCGGCACAAATCGGGAGCAGATCTTCCGCTTACCCAAATCATCGCGGACGATGGTGTGCACCGTGTCCTTGCTAATGTCCAATTCCTCCGCAATCAATCTTAGAGTCAGTCGCCGACCTTGTGCCAACATTTGTCGCACTTTCTCGATCATTTCTGGGGTTCTGCTTGTCGATGGCCGACCTGAACTTGGCTCATCCTCAATTGTTTCCTTCCCTTCACGGAAGCGTTTACACCATTCGTAAACACATTTTCTGCTCACGGCTTCCCTCCCGTACACCTGCGCCAACATTCCATGTGTCTCCGTTGCTGTCTTCCCAAATTTGTAGCAGAACTTGACGTTTACACGTTGCTCCATTGCACTGTGACACTTCCTCTCACACTGACTACGTTCAACTGGTCGCAGTCTGTTTACAATGCCAGTCACATGCATTGCATGCTGTGTATCGATTCTCCCCAAGACCCTGAAGAACCATGCGCATGCGCAAGCACATGCGCCAAGTTGCCGTTCAGATATGACACCATTCACCGAACTTTTTAGACACACCACGTATTATTGTTATCACTGTACATTAACTATAAATCATCAAATATACAAAACATTAATATGCAGTACTTACTACTTGCAAAAAAAATCACATCTTCTAAAATACACTGTTTAAAAAAACCACATCTTTTAAAAAACACTGTTTAAAAACTGTATTGTCTCGTAACAAGCTACGTTCCAACTTGTGAAACTTTGAAATAGAAATATCGTAAGTCGTATGTGTTTGATAATGCTTGTGGGTTCTCGTTAGGGCAGGCAGAATTCAAACGCGCTGGCTTAAGCATTGAACGCATGCGCTAAGAAAGCATTTAGAATAGCAATCTCTTGTAATGCTTACTCCAGGGCCAGATTTGGAGAAACACGGAAGGTCGGCTAACTTTGCGACTGCCTACCCTCTGACGCATTGTGTTCTACTCAGTGTGCTCTTGTCAGATAAATCGAACTGCCAGTGGTGAGCAACGTCCAACTAACCCTAAAAAAATCCCATTCGTAGTTAATTGAAGTATTTCTAAGAAGCTAGACAGGAGTATATATTTATCTTAATAAATTTAACACTGGATAAATAATATTTTTATTAATTTGATTTTATTATTAATAAATAACCACTTTTAGGTTTTTCCAAATGTGTTTGGGTAGGCTTAGCATACCCTGCCTGCCCTGAGGAGCCGCCCCTGGTCTGAAATGTCCCCTAATCATTGTTTTAAATTTTATTAATGCAATAACACTACATTTTAAAGAAATATATGTTACTCTTTATGCATTTCAATTAATTTATATGGTTGAAACGCCGCCCTTCGTAACCGGGTTAAGCGAGTCACATGGTCTGCCTTACAGCCTGTATTAGATCACGATGGCAGTGACACAGTCTATTGTTCCTAGTACTCACAGCGCTCCAAGCGGCTAGCAGCTATCGCGAGAAATGCAACTCGTTGGCAAAAAATCATCCCAAGCTTCTTGACTGCATATAGTAGTCTGTGACTAGACTGTGTTTTTACGTCATGCCACGTACGAATTTCTTTCTCATTGCACTGTGAGGTTATGTTACAATAAGACTTTGATGTGTCGCTAAATTGTAGCATACAGAAGCTTGTTTTACCCAAATTTTTCAACACACATAAATGAAATTTTGGTACATGGCTGATATAATGTTGCTTGCGTTCAATATATAATCTGTCATCATTTGATGTATGATATCTAATTGTTTTTAATTTTCAGTATACGAATACATCACTAGCAACAATTATCCCTAAATACTAAAAAGAGCAGATTTGTCTGCGTTTGTTGAATGCACATCATGATGCTCACGAAAAGGCACTAATTTAATTTGTGTGCACAAGTTTACAATTTTGGAATATGAAGGAAAAGCAGGTATCCGTCTTCTGAAATTTATCCCAAAGGGGAAGAATTACAACCGCCTCCCCCAACATGTTTCCTCTTTTCTAGGCCTACATGTTTTCATTTTATAGGTGTATTATATGATGCGATATGGAAGCAGATAATAACTGTACGTTTCTCGTCCACATTAAATTCAACGTGTTCATAACATAGGCCTGATATGTTGCTTCATGTAGGCTACACAGCTGGCAGTGTTTCTTTTTTTTACGAATAAGCGGTCGTACTAATCATTTTCTTTTCATCTGAACTATTGCTACAATATGCGTTTGTGTTTTTATTTGCTCTGTATGTTGTTAAATAACTATTGAACATCGTCTTTGGTTAACAAATTGTTCTAGTAACTTATTCGTTTCATATCAGACTAACGGTATTGAATTATGTCCATAACGTGGGCGAGATATTATCAGGCTGCAAAATTCACTCTGAATGCATTTTTTTACACAATTTTCTAATTTTCAGCAGATTTAAGATACCCTGTGCGGTTTCTCTGCCAATGCAGAGTTAATTGCAATATACGGTAATTCTGTTATTTTCCTAGCACTTTTATATCCGTTCTCATAAACGTACTGATTTAGATTCTTTACCCTACTGTAGGTATTTTGCTCTCTACAAATCATCGTTAGTCAAATGAAATAGCCTATAATAGTTGTTTGTAACGACTACTAGTAGGCAACCTCAATCGCAGGTGGATATTTCTAAATGAATAGTTTGTTACACAGAGACATTTGAGACAATACTGACACTTGAAGTTCTTTATATAGTTCATCTATAAGAGTTAAACTAGCTCTGAGGTAGTTTCCTTCATACTCGGGTTATTTACCTTGCATAGAAGAGTCTGTAAGAGATTAGGCTTGGTCAGTGCTGTCATGGTAATTTTTTTCTTGGCCATACACCCCACCCCTTGTTTTCTCCCTTGAAATATATTTTACTCTCCTCTCTCTATCTCTCCAATTGTCATTTAAATATTCTTTTAATATTAAAGAAGAAGTAAAGAAATTGTTTTGCTTTACAATTTAATTGTACAAGTTTGATTTAAAGAATACACCATGTAGCACCACCGTAGATGCACACTTGTCTCGATGAATCTTGGAGTGTATATTTGCAGCACTTCTTGTTTTTCAACCATTATTTTATATAATTCTCGATTCCAGTGCTGAGGAGATGGATAATTTTTGTTTATGAACATTAAACAAAATACCGGTACAGTAGGAGCAGCAAGAGATGATCTAAGATCTGTACAGATCTCCACGTACAAAACTTAGGCTCCCATATGCCTTATGGCTTCATACAGACAAAATTTTCATTTACCCATACGATTAATTAAAAAAAAAATTGTAGGTTCCATACGATGTATGGCCCCGTATGGCCTCCATGACAGCACTGGGGTTGGTTAATTTAGGCACTTTTACACCTTGCATATACAATCAACATCATCTCCACAAAAAAAAAAATCCTTATAGATTGAACAGTTTTCACTTCAGAAATCACAGGAACCACTTCAGTGCTACCTTCACCCAGACAAGTATTAGCAGTTAATCATTTCAAAGCTCTCGCTATTTTATGAAATAGCATCACACAATGCTGCCAAAATAAATGTTACCAGTGTTAAGATTACAGAGTGTAAATATCACTTAGGATAGTTTTTGCTCTGGAAAATTGAAGGAAACAAACAGTATCTCAAACCAGCAGCTGCGACACAAAACACCTGAAATTCGAAAGTGGTTAAAAATTTTAATATTTCGTTCTTTCTTATTTACCAGCATCAGAAGTATCAGATTTTTTGCAGAGCTAATATCAGAGGTCCCTCCTATTAGTGAATGTTTTGAATATTATTATATTCTGGAAAACTACATTGATACATCAACCTCTCCTCCCCCCGCCTGAATTCTGGGCTGAAGCACGAAAATTTCGAAATGTACAAACTACAGATGCGGCAGAATGTTACCACAATGGTCTTCAGCAAGAATTTTGTGAGACATATCCAAATATCTTCATGGTCATATATGTATTAAAGTAAAACATACTACATGTGAAGTACCTACTAAAAATGCGAGAAATAGAAATGGGAAGGACAATAAAAAAAGAGGAATGGAAAAACACTAAGAAACTCTTCATCTTGAATCAGTATGAACAATAGGACACTTTTTTTGGTGCCAGTGGTATAGAATGTAAAATTAAGTTGTATCAATGTTTTTCGAGTTTAACATTAATTCCTTTAAGTATTTATTGTCCCCCTGTTAGATGGAATTACTTATTTTGAAACTTGATGAAATTTTATTGTACCTTAATTCAATTTATTAAGGTACAATAAAATTCAAAATAATAATTGCAGGTCATTTTAAAATAAACCTGTTGGATGTAAATTATTTCTTAATTTATTAGGACCATAAAGGTATTGTTACAAGCGACAGAATGAATCATTTTTATCTTAATAATTTAATGTAGGATGACTATTTCGGGAATTGTTGTGCTCTAAATTGTGAGTATATTTTAATACTTTTTTTTTTAATATAAACTTGGAACAAGTTTCCAGTTTATTTATTTAAGTATTTATTGTCCCCCTGTTAGATGGAATTACTTATTTTGAAACTTGATGAAATTTTATTGTACCTTAATTCAATTTATTAAGGTACAATAAAATTCAAAGTAATAATTGCAGGTCATTTTAAAATAAACCTGTTGGATGTAAATTATTTCTTAATTTATTAGGACCATAAAGGTATTGTTACAAGCGACAGAATGAATCATTTTTATCTTAATAATTTAATGTAGGATGACTATTTCGGGAATTGTTGTGCTCTAAATTGTGAGTATATTTTAATACTTTTTTAAAAATATAAACTTGGAACAAGTTTCCAGTTAGTCTTAAAAAGAGTAATTCAGAGAGACTGAGGCCTCAGCATATTTGTTGACACATGCCAGAATTATTAAATATGAAAAAAAAAGTTCTTGCATTTATAAAGTAACCAAATCTTAAGAAATACAGTGTATGTACCAGTATTCTGTATAAAGGCATAGGAGTGAATATAAATTTGTTTTAAGGAAATCTTATTTAATATTCCTGCTATAGGAATATGACAAAATAAATTCAACGCAGGATGGAAGCTAATTTAACTCTTTATCGAGTATTGTTGATGAGATGTGTTATGAAGGTAGACCGAATCATACAATATAAATGTATAAATAGGACGAATATTAATAGATTAATTTCAATGTACAGTAGCGTGCAAATTAATCCGAACACGACATATTTTTACATTTTCTGTCATTGTTGGCCTCACAGCTGCTCATACCGCTTTAATTGATATCTGTAGTACGTGTAATTCCATTGTTGAAGGTCTGTCGTTATTAATTTTTTTTATATGTGGCATTTTGCCTGTCGTTTTGTACTTATAAGCATTTCAGTTGTGTTGAAGACTTAATACTGCAATCCTGTGTACATTCTGTCGTTTTCACAAATGGATACAACTCCACGAAAACGGTCTAAAATTATAACATTAGCAGAGTATTCTTCTATGACACAGAGGCAAATTGCTGCAGAATGTCACATCGGTTTGGCTACTGTTAATTCGATCATAAAACGATACAGGGAGACTGGATTCATCGCACCCCAGATAAAAGGAAACTGTGGCCGGAAAAGGAAGACTTCACCTGCAGATGATCGTTTAATTGTCAGGAAAAGTAAATTAAATCCTAGACTAACTGCTGTCGACTTAACCCGCGAGTTAATGGCTACCACTGGGGCGAATATTCACGTCACAACAGTGCGGCGTAGGCGTTTGGAAGCTGGACGAAGGGCTCGTAAGCCTATTAAGAAGCAACTGCTAACCCCTGTTATGTGCAAAAAACGCTTAATGTGGGCAAAATTTCATCAACACTGGACAGTGAATGACTGGAAGAATGTACTTTTTCCGATGAGTCTCATTTCATGGTCCACGGCCACCTTGTTTCTCACGTACGGAAAGGATCCGAAAAAGTAACAGCAGCTCATCTCCAACAAGCACCCAAATACCCCCCTAAAGTAATGTTTTGGGGTTGTTTTACACATGAAGGGCCTGGAGCATTAATACTTATCAAGGGAATGATGAATTCTGACAAATATATTCACTTATTGGAAACCAGAATCGTACCCCAGCTGCAAAAATCATTTCCGGATGGCAGAGGTGTGTTCCAACAAGACCTGGTACCATGCCATACGTCTCGAAAAACTACAGAATTCTTCAACAAGAAGAATATTCAGGTACTCCCCTGGCCAGGCAACTCACCCGACATCAACCCCATTGAGAACTTGTGGTCAATTTGCAAAAGAAGAATGCAAAAAATAGATTGTTCTACAAAGGAGAAGATGATTTCTGCCCTCATTGGTGTATGGTTTCGCGATGAAGAAATGAAGAATATTTGTGGGAAATTAGTAGAATCCATGCCAAATCGTCTCAGAGCTGTTATTAGGAACAATGGAGGCCACATAGTTTACTGAGGTATGTCTTAGATCCTTTTTTTTTATCCCGTTCGAGTGTTTTTGCATAAGTAATTACATTGTTCGGATTAATTTGCACGCTACTGTATGTAGTATCAAAACTGAAAATGGTAACTAGTCTATGAATGAGGTCTTAACAAATATAAATAAAGTGGACTGTTGACAATAGACACACATTTGGCTTCAGTAATAACTAGAACTTCAAGGAATTTATGGTAGCTCAGTTGTCAGCCAAAACTCTGAATAGTCAGAATTGTCGAACTATAGAAGCGCGATTATAAAGTATTTTTCCCCCACCCATTACATATGATTGTACATCTTGATTACACAACTTTTAACACTGTATCACTTCGGAATATGTATGATGAGACTTTCCTGTGTTAACATGTCGAAACATGTAAACGAGGTACCTTGAAGTTTAACACAGGAAAGTCTCATCATACATATTCTGAAAATATATGATTGCTTTTTTCAAGTCCCGGTAAGAACATTATTAAATTAATTATCCCACATATTTGGGTGGTGCCTTTCTTTGTTTCTGACATAATTTATGAGAGTTTCTCTTTTACACTTCAATAGAGAAATACTACTTTCAATGGACAATGAACGTGTTACTCTAGTGGAACTCTAAGAACCACAGCATTAATGTTTTCTTCGTTTCTTTCATGCCCTTTAGTTTTTGTTGCAGATAACATCATGCTATTGGATAATTATACATGCACCTTTCTAATAAATTTGGCATATATTTCACTGGTCTCAGAAGTAAAATTAAATGTATAATAGCTTCTCGGTGCAAAATATTTACTGAAAATTATTGTAGGATATAAATAGAAATGCCTCTTCTCAGGCAAGGTTATTCATGGATGACTGTATAATATATAGAAAAATTAGTGATAAATCTTATATCACCGCCTTGCAAAACTAGCTTGACGTTAATGAAAACTGGACTACAACAAATAAAATTAAAATCAATGTGAGCGAAAGTAAATCAATATGTATCCTTCTGTAAAACACAAAAATAAATTCGTCTCACATACCAATTAAATGGATCACCAGTGCCACAAGTAAACACTTAGGTACTGTATATACTTTAGTAAAAAACTGGTTGTAATAAGTCACTAATATTACAAGGATAGCCTGGAAAGCACTACATTTCTTTATGCGTATTTTTAAGAAAGCTAACCGAAGGTCAAGAGAATTAATGTACATAACCCATGTTCGGTCCTCTGCTGTGGAGTAATGGTAGGCACATCTGACCGTGAAATGAGTGGGCCCGGGTTCAAATCCTGATTGGGGCAAGTCACCTGGTTGAGGTTTTTCCCGAGGTTTTCCCCAATTGTAAGGCGAATGTCATGTAATCTATGGCGAATCCTCGACCTCGTCTCGCCAAATATCATTTCGCTATCACCAATCCCATCGAGGCTAAATAACCTAGTAGTTGATACAACATCGTTAAATAATCAATTTAAAAAAGACGTCAGATAAGCAGAGTAAGTTACAAAAGCTTGTGGTGGCGAAGAATGTAAAGTTTTCGTGATGTTCAAGAAAGGAAAGTACTACAAATGGCAGGAAAAGTGGATAGCCTGTATTGGTGTATTCATCACGTGACATTACACAGGAGATATCACCACATATGGTTGTAAATAACCATGGATATTTTAAATATGAATGTGTATTTTAGAGTAATCATGTGTTGCTTTGTATAATAAGATCTGTAGGCACAGTGTATAAATCTCGATATGCATTTGAAAAAAAATTGTAATCAACTTCACAGAAATGTTCCTATGTCACAATATAATTGGTAATATTTTATTTGTTAATGGCACTGTTATTTTTATTAAAGTATGTCAGCAGTTACATGTACTACACAAGTGTCTTAATTCTTTGGAAAACATCTGAATGCATTTATGTCATTCGGCACAATAATATGACATTTTCCATTTTGGTAATAAATTAAGTGGCAAGACAATGTTCATGTGTTACATCATGTATTATTTAATATTTTTTGCATTATTAATAATTCCTTTTCATTAAGAATTTGTGTTTGTTGGAATGGTTACGTTAAAAGACAGTGATGTCTCTTTCATGAACTGCCAATTATTTAATTAAATATCCTGCGAATATCATAGTTACTTCGAAAATATTATGTCTCACTATGGACTGACCCATCAGTATTGTTACAAATTACAAAACTTGAAACTGTTAGAATGGGATCAGGAGTAGTGATAAAAAATATAATGTTGTAGGCCAACATCAACATGACTATTTAAATCCAGTTTCCAATAGTTTTTAAGGTTTGTAGGCCTTTTGATGTAAACAGTATTGAAAATGTGAATATCAAACAATAGATGCAGATTGCAGTGGCGGTTCCTCGGGGGAGGGAAGGGAGGAACGTCCTCCTCACATTTTTCTTTTTTTGAAAGTAAATAGCAAATAAAATATGTGCCTTGATATTCAAGAAGATTCGATAATTTTTAAGTTCACAGCTATAAGAAAACCTCGGTTGATCGAGTTTTAAACGATGCGCGCTCATGTGCTGCTAGAAAACTGTGCGAAAGATGCGAGAGTGTTTGTGTGGAGGAAAGTCAATCCATTCCTCATTTACTGCAGTTAGCACACATAGACAACAGCACACTAGCGGCCAGAGAAAGAAGCAGAGTATTAAAGCGAGTAAAGGTAAGCGTTCACTACATCGTATCGCACGCATCGGACGAATCGTACGGATCGGAAAAACACTGTCTTTGCTGTAATTTTTATGTAACCGCGTTCACTATGTCTTATCGGACACATCGCCTCTCCGCAAATCCGTCCACGTTTCTCGGATGGGCAACTTTTCCGATGCGTGCGATCATGGCCTTCTTTAATAAATCAATTTTAATTTTTTATTTATTTTAGTAGGTTATTTTACGACGCTTTATCAACAGCTTAGGTTATTTAGCGTCTGCCGGTGAAATGAGTCCGGGGTCTAACACCGAAAGTTACCCAGCATTTGCTCATATTGGGTTGAGGGAAAACCCCGGAAAAAACCTCAACCAGGTAACTTGCCCCGACCGGGAATCGAACCCGGGCCACCTGGTTTCGTGGCTAGACGTGCTAACCGTTACTCCACAGGCGTGGACTCAATTTTAATTGGTCAACTGTCACTATTATGTTGTGCCATGTTCTGTATCGCGCCAAAATGACAGACGGAAAACTTATTTCGCGTGTAGAAAATTGCGAAGAATTATATAATTTGAGGCGTTCCCATTACAGTAATCAAGTCATTTCTTGCAAATATATTATGTAACCAATATTTGTTTCGTTTCTTCCTCTTCAATTAAGACTCATGAAGCAATTACAAATTCTTACTCGCTAACAGACGTAATTAACAGACCGAACCTCAACTCCCTTGCTTTCAGTAATGTCAATATCGTACGACGTCATGTTTTAAACAGCTGATAAGGGAATCCGATGAGGCGATGAGGTGAAGCCGTTACAGTGAACGCACTGCAAATTAAAATATCCGTTGCTTGCGATTCGTACGAGGAGTGCGATACGATGCAGTGAACGCTTACCTTAAATGAACGGAAAGGGAGGAGATCCTCCTCTGAATCAGCGCATGGGCGGGAAATAGAAACCGACTGGTCGTGCAGCAAGCTCGCTACCGCTGCCATCTAACGATCTTGCATTCGACCAGACTATAACGCATCTAGGAGGAGGCACAATAAAACAGTTTTAACGCAACGCTATGAAAGACAACATATAAACTTTTTTTAAAATTATAAATCAAAAATATTATTCATTGCACTTTATATAGGCTACTATTCATGGTTTGAAACTTTAAAGGATATTTGAAAGTTAAAGTTGGGTTTATATAAAACAAAGAGGAAGTAGTTTTACGTTAGTATCGCAGATCTTTGTGGCCCCTGAAATTCACTTCCATTCATTGTGTACTAGAAAGGGAACAGCCAAGTTGTCAGTTTTGTACAAATATATTTGAAATTGAAAGTAGATACTCTAAACTACATTATTTTTAACATAAAAAATTGGCCACCGGCAACATTGAACAATAATGGTAGTATGACTTTACAAGAACTGATATTCTTCAAAATCATGTGACTTGTAAAATGTACATGTGGCAACACAGACTACGTGGGTGGGTGCAGTGTTCTCGCTTTCCTCAGATTATTTCCCATTCCCATTTCCGCGGTGCCGATTTTTTTTTTAGTAGCTATAGTCTCTTCCAACACGTGTGATGCTGTAGTGTACTCGAAAAATGCTGCGAGATGAATTTCCTTGTAATTGTTAATTTGTGCAATTATTCAACAATGAAGGGAAGTGAAAACATTATACGCATGGAAAATTTAGGAAACTCAATTTACAAGAACAGATTATTTCTATACAAAAGGGAAGGCCAACCCCAACACTACATGGTCTTGTATGCGTGCATGTTGGCTAATTTGTAGCATGTTTCATTCAAGAAGTTTTCATTTCGCCCTGTTACCTTCTTTCCTCCTCTTAAGAAATACGCAGGAGCCGCCACTGGCAGATTGATAATATGTCTGTACTGCAAACTATTACAAGAATTTTTAATTGACTTGTTTGAGAGTATACCAAAACGTATAAGATGTCCATTTATCGCAACTCAACAATATACATATTTGCGACATCTGAAAGAATATCTACCTCAAAATTAATGTATTGTAGTTTGTGATTTCTCTTATTATATGGTTCATGATACTGTTGCTATTCATCTATTCCATTGCTTCATGATTGACTTCTTAAAACAAACTACCTCGAAAACCTGAAAAGCTTCACTACTTTTCAGACGAAGCAGCATCACAGTACAAATATAAGTCCAATTTCCTTAATCTTTGTCATCATGAGAAATAATTTAACATTAAGGCTGAGTGGATTTTTTTTTCGCATCCTCACATTGGAAGAACGCGTGTGATGGTGTGGGAGGAACGGTAAAATGTTTAGCAGAGGAAAAGATTGTGAAGAGTAGGTTACAATCAGCAAACACAATAAAGGGTGGATACTCAACAATTTTAGTTACAGTCCTGTAAATGAGACTAGAGTTTTCGTTAGAACCTACTAATTTTCAGAGAAATTAAGTATAAAATAATAGTAATAGTTGATGATGTGGATATCAACGACAATGTCGGTTTTGTTGCATGGTAAAACTGGAATTAACGATGAACAGGTAGGTTGTTTATTAGGAGTAGAAGGCAATGAATTAAAAATATGTTCTTTGGAACAACATGGATCTTATCCGCCATTCAAATATCCCCAATTTTCTGATATGTTTGTTGTGCACAAAATTGCGGTATTGACCAAAGTGGATCCTACAACAATAACAGGAAGAATTTACTGGCTAACAGAATCTGAAACTCAAAGAGGAAACAAGAATTCTTTTAAAATCAACAGAGAAGGAATGAGAGGTTTGACAGTAGAAGTGCATATCAAATTGATGCTCGTGATATTCCTTTTAAAATGGGGTGTAAAGCAACACTATAGAACTTACAGAATCAGAAATATTCGAGATTGAAAGCGTTACTGTAAACGAAAAAAGTGTTTTGCAGATTATAAAAATGAATTAACATGAAAACCTAACAAGATGCAATTTTTCTAAAAAAAAATATGTTTTAATTAAGATCTTTGGGAAGAATGATTCCTGAAAGTTTCATTAAAATTCAAGGTGATCAGGTTGAATTTTTTTAATTTTTTGACTGGTTTGGCATGGAATGATCCTTATAGTAGATCTTATTTATAGTTCAGTCTTTATTTATACGTACTTCTAGGTATATTGCATTAAAGTGACCTTAATTTTTCATTCATTTTAATGCTGTAATTATTGTAATGTTATTGTATATTATACAGCACTGCCACCAGGAGTATACGTAGGGTTGCCAGATGTCCCATTATGGCAGATATTCTCGATTTTCAGGAAATTTTCCCGTGTCCCACTCATGCCTGCCGCCACAGGACACAGAATGTGCCATTTTTTTTAAAGATATTACCCATTCCTAAGCGAAACTGAAATTAGTGCATGACGTGAAACAAATACAGCATGCACCTTGTTCAGACTTGAGGGATATGCAAGTTTAAGGGATTACTTTCCTACAACTTTAAATTTGTATTTAGATATTTTATATCTAAATGTTACTTAAGAAAAATATATTTTATATTAAGTTATCACATTAGATGACACTGTATTATAAATTATAAGAAATATAATGATAGATATCCATTCAAGTGTTGAAAAAGTAATTGTTTAATTAACCTATACATACATAGGCTACACTGTATTAATTAATATATTATCATAAAGTCACTTGTATATCAACTGCAGTAAAATGTCTCTCTTTGGAATTTTCTAAAATCTGGCAATCCTAAATATACGCAGTTGCAGTGCTAATACATAACTGCATACCATGTACATGTAAATTTATTTTTATTTCGAAGAATTATCTTTATAACATGTGGTCCACGATAGATCATCCTTGTATAGTTACTGGCCTTACAAAAAACGTTTGGGTGCTCTGCCCTAAACATAGTAGTATTGCACATTTTGGAATAATATATACAATACAATGTAATTTTATCGTCATATTTCAAATTTAAATGTTAATAAGTTTTGTCGTTTTGGCTGTCTAACAGTCAAGAAAAACTGTTAAATAATACAGGCCTATATACTACATGTAGGCCTAATAATTATAGACATAAAGTTTCCTTCCAATGCTGATCACTTAACTCAACCATAGACTATTTAATGTTAACATCAAATTAAATGATAGCAATTACAGCATATTGTGGTGTAGCCTATAAAAATAGTAATAATGGATATACTGGTAAGAGGGAAAGGATATTTTTTGGTAATGGATTAGGCCTCTATATTTTATAATATTATTAACTATATATTGTTAAAGTACCTAGTAATTACCGTGATATGTATATTATGTAATACTGTAAACGAGACAATGTCACAGGCTACAAACTACTGTAGATTATTCTTGTTTTTGTATAATTATACGAACATGTAAGTATGAAATAAACAAGACTACCATTGCTTGGGTTAGGATAGGATTACTTATATTTTGTAATCAGGCTATATGCACAAATTTTCCAATATACTATTATCGTAACTAAATAGGTAATACGATGAAAGAGTAATGGAACGGAGAAAAATTCTCTCTGGCGCCGGGATTTGAACCCGGGGTTTCAGCTCTAAGTGCTGATGCTTTATCCACTAAGCTACACCGGATACCACCCCGGCGTCGGACAGAATTGTCTCAGATTAAGCTCCAACTCTTGGGTTCCCTCTAGTGGCCGCCCTCTGCACTACGTCATAGATGTCTATGATGACGCAGAATATCTGCATGGAAATATCATATGTACTTCGGTACATTATAATAAATAAACAGGTAATGTTAACATTAATTTTCATACGTTTTTGTGGTGCAAGTATAACAAAACTCCGACAACATATTATAATTATGAACCTCAAATTCTCTTTTTATTTTATTTATTTTTCAGTGTTTAGTCCCTTATTTCCCATTGTTCTTTAGATTTACATCGGTAAAATATCAATTAACGGATAAATTATGTTATACACTCAGTTACTAAAATAAATAATATTCACGACAAATATATAAAAACATTAGAGATAACGAATCACAATATTCCCGACCATAGCAGTATGACAGCATGGTCTACGTATTCTAGTTACATTGGCTTAGTCAGTGGCCGAGACTGAATTCTATTGAATAGAAAGTCGTACTTTATCTTATCTCTTCGCTTCGCCCACGTGACAACAATAATTAGCTGCCTTGTTCCGAACTTGTCAAGGTCATATAGGCCAATAATATATTTATCCATGGTCATCAGTTGTCGACAGTACATACCATAGACAAATAAATAGAAAGACCACCAACTCAATGCATTACCTTCGACACGCTATTGACGCGACATCGAGACACTTGGCGGCAAAAAATCGGAACTACATCTCGTTACACATAGCGGCAGACATAATCATATTTCCCTACACGACTGCGAAAGGCAAGGGTCCATAAGAGACCTGGAACTTATTGAAACAGGCATATAAAGTGCCACAAAAAAAAAAAAAAAAAAAAAGCGGCAGAATGAGTTCGCATCGAGTGCTGATCGGAGAAGCATCTTATCGAACAGTGCTCCGCCCTGTTTTGTGTTTACGTAGTTGCGTAGTTTTTTCAAGTTATATTTAGTGGAATTATATTATTATCTAACAGTTTAACGACATTGTGTGGTGTTGGTTTAAGTTATAACTTTATTTCTTTATCATTTTGTGTTACGTGCGCGATCATAATCGAGTGATTGTGTAGTAATTACTTTAGCTTGGCTCTCGGAGCCAAGCGTGGTGCCTGTTAAAATGACTCAAAATACTGAAGACTGGTGTCTAATCGAAAATCAACCTGGTGTATTTAACATAGTGACTTCACATACGACAACAACCACAACATCTGTAACAATTAGTAGTACCCTACATCTACAATGACTACATTATGTGATCCTACTCGCTTACCAAATTCAACTAGCAAACAAATTAATCTCTCGGAAAACGCAACTTCAAGTAAAAGTAAAGTAAGAGATCATGTCATTAAGAAACAGAAACTAAATACGGACAAAGCCAAACCAAATTCTTCAGTTTCCGATACACAAACAACATTATCTCATGAAACATTAATTCATCCGGATATTAAACTACAAAATGTTTTTGATCCTCTTGTCCATGAAATGGATACCGACATATCACCACCAAACCAAAATAATCCTCAAGTAGGGAACCAAAAAGATAACAACAACACAGATTTTCATAAACCCAAATCAGCTCGAATGCCGCCAATTATTGTGAAGAATATCCCAGCCGGAAATTTCTTTGCAAATAATAAAAAAACTGCAGTCACTACTTAGCCAGCCACTGAAAATCACATACTCTGCTGAAGGAATGAAATATTTATCTAGTTGTCGCGCTGACTATGACAAGTTATATAATATCTTGCAAACTGAAAACCTTCAGTTTTATTCTCCCGAACCTCGGGAAACTAAATTACTACAATTAGTACTGAAAGGACTTCCAGCTTTTGTAGAATCTGCTACTCTCAAAACAGAACTTGAACTCTTAGATTTTCAAATTGAACACATTCGTCAAATTACTGTTCCTTGCTACGACCCTGATGGTATACCGACACGACGTCCCATCCCCATCTGGATAATTACACTTCCAAATAATGAACACTGCCGAACCATATACCAATTACAAGATATTAACAATCATATCATAAAAATCGAGTTATATAAACCTCGTCCGCATATTACACAATGTCATAAGTGTCAGTGTTTTGGTCACACTTCACGTCGATGTAATGTACCGACTCGATGTGTTAAATGCGGAAATAATAATTTATCCTCCGATTGTCCTCTGAAAGGCCCTGTACATATCCCTAAATGTGCGAATTGTGACGGTTGCACATACTGCCAGCTACAGCCAGTGCCCCGTTCAACTAAAGAAGAAAGCGGAACTTCAAGAGAAGATGAGGAACAGGAGAATTCTTTCCGAAGAACGTTCTACAGCACCAACATGGAAACACAGCGACTTTCCTATACTTGCTAATCCTGGCGCACCAAAGCTTTCCAGTCAACATTTAATTCTCCAAGTGCAACATCAACATCATCAGAATCAATATCAGACTCCTTCAAAGATATTGTTAACATCTTACGCTCACTGAACATTCAACGTACAATTCAGCTTATCCGCACAACTTTTCATAAAATCCAAAATGCTAATGACTCATTATCCAAGGTCATAATATTCATTGAAAGTTTCATTAATCTTTTCAATTTACAACAATCCATATATGACCCCTAAATGCTTTCCAAACACAGAAGTCTAAACATCTTAAATTTCAATGCCAATGGAATAATCCACCAGACTTACGAACAACAAACCTTGCTCTTTAATTATGATATTGTCCTCGCATGTATTAGTGAAACTCATCTAAAACCCACTATAAAATTTCGTGTACGCAACTATACTGTAATCCGTGCAGATAAAAACAACCGACCTGGAGGAGGAACTGCTATACTCATTAAAAACTCCATACCATATCGAACAGCCATACTACCGATTTTTCAGAATCTTGAAGCCACTGGTGTATTCATCCAGCTTGAAGGAACAGAAATACTCATAGCATCTGTTTATTACCCGCCAGTGAAAACGACCTGACCCTGCTTATCACACATCACAAACATTTCATTTTCTGTGGTGATTTCAATGCAAAACATAAATCATGGAATTCTAGACTGAATACTCCGAAAGGTGAAACCTTTTTATTACATTCCAATAAATTTCATTACTCAATTACAGGACCAAAAGCACCTACAAGATTTCCCTGGATAACCACTCATCATCCAGATGTACTTGATATTTGTTTATGTAACATAAAATACTCTCCGGTCCAACAAATCTGCTTAAACGCTCTTGACTCCGACCGTATTCCAGTACTTCTGATTTTCAAGTCCCCTTCCCATATGATATCAGATCAACCTTCTACAGAGAAAGTTACAGATTGGGATGGCTTCACAAAACGCTTGCACCAAATCATCCCAGGTACTCTACCGACTTTAAAACTTCAGAAATAGAAACTGCTATACAAATATTTTCTGACACTATCATAGACACATTCGATGAAACGTCCTCCACATTGACTTTTGAGAAATCAGATAACAACGCTTATGATAAAAATGAACTAAAATATCTTCTTAAAGCCAAAAACCAACCTCGAAAACGGTCGCAGCTTTATGCGGATCCTCAAGCAAAAAGAGCTTTTTATCGGTATCAACGTGCTATCCGAAGAAAATATGAGATTTACAAAATCGATAAGTTTGCCGACACAGTGGAAAACATAGAGCCTACAGGAAAAAACTTTTGGTCGTTTACAAAACGAATGTTAGAAAAAACTATCACAAAAAATTCAACACCTATTAGAGGCCCAAGTGGTACATTTAATTATGATCATATTGATAGGCTTGAAGCTCTTGCAAATTCCTTTCAAAACCGATTCTCCTCCCATCATCACTCTTCACTACAAGACCTTTCAACAACAATATCGCAACATGTACAGTCCATATTACATCGCCCTGAACCCGGAAATGCACCTCACGTACGACCACAAGAAATCAAGATCATAATTCGAAATCTAGCACTGAAGAAGACACGTGGTCCGGATAAAATCACACCAGCCATACTGAAGAAATTACCAAAAAGAACCATAACACATTTATCGAAGATATTCAACTCATGTCTACATCATAATTATTTTCCAACGGAATGGAAGACAGCACCTATTATACCAATAGTTAAACCGAGTAAAGATCCAACACTGCCCCAAAGTTGTAGACCAATCAGCCTAACCAACTTCCTTGGAAAAATTTTTGAACGTATCATTCTGGCACGACTAAAGCCATATTTAGCTGCACCATTTATCATCCACCATGAACACTTTGGATTTAAACCCCACCATAGTCCCAGAGCAGCACTTCACAGATTAACAACATCCGTTCAAAGAGGATTTCGACTTGGACAACATACAGTAGCTACATTTATCGACATTCAGCAAGCTTTTGATACTGCCTGGCACACTGGTTTATTATATAAACTTCACAATCTTAACATTCCTATAAATTATATTCAACTTATCGCCAGCTACCTTACAGATAGAACTTTTCATGTTCAAAACGGACGCTGTCTCTCAAACGCTCACGTCATAACAGCAGGAGTTCCTCAAGGATCAGTTTTAAGCCCAACACTGTACTGTGCATATGTCGGTGATATACCAATTCATCCAAAATGTAAACTTGCACTATACGCTGATGATACTGTTATTTATACGAAGCATATAAACATTAATTTTGCTTGTCTACAAATGCAGGAAGCCTTAAATATTATTACCCAATTCCACTAAATGGCACCTTAAGATAAATGGCTCCAAGTCGCAAGCAGTTGTTTTCACAAGAAGATTTCCGCGGCAATCACAGCCCTTAACCATTCAAAATGAAAATATACCTTTCACAACTACCGTCAAGTATCTTGAGTTTTTCTTGATAAGAGACTTACTTTTAAACATCACGTCTCGCATATTCGTGAGAAGGCCTTCCAACGATATATGCTTCTTTACTCATTTTTCAAAAGCTATACATCTTTAAATGTCAAAACCATGTTGTACAAAGTTTTAATTCGATCTTACATGACATTCTGTTGTGAAATATGGGCTCAAGCAAATCCGCGACATCTTCAATGACTAGACGGACTTCAACGAGCCATCTGTCGAACCATCACTGGAGCGGACTATCTCATCCGAAATAGCCAACTGTACGACGATCTTGGCATACTGTACTTCTCAGCTTATATCAAAACTCTTCCTACACCGGTCGAGGTGGGTTCCGCCTAGTTGGTGACCGGGGGATGCAATGGTGGCTCTCGTGCTTTTCTTTTCGGACATTAATCGCCTTATCACCACCCAGCCCTTTCATTCTCTCATCTTTTTCATCGCTGTATTTCTCCTCGCCGACCACCATTGCATGCGCAACGCCCACCACATCATCACAGCCATTTTCACCTCTACATCCCCGCTGTTTTGTTCTTGCCACGTCCGCCTACATGACGGGATATGTTAATGTCTGGTAAGGCTACATACTTCTTCCTCTGCTAGTTCATTATATTCAGTCTTAGGTTAAAGTTCTTACATTTATAACTCCCGTCTCACCAGCGGGGATATTTCCAATCTCCGTGGTCCTGTCCCACGGTTTCGAGCTCGACTTCCAACTTGTGCGGCCCGACAGGGCGCCCAGCAACGAAGCAATAGTGGAACCTTCATACTGCCCCTATATGTAAGTTTAGGTGCCGAGCCCGGACCAGACGTCAAGTACACTCACGTAGAGCCCCAACGAGGGCCCGGGGCGATTTAGACGTCCCGGTGACCGACTCTGCTCGCCAGGGCGAATATACCGCCCCGACGTGTTACCGCTCACTTATGGGTGTCGCAGTGTAATCAACCACAAGTCCCCTAAAGCTGCGTGCGATCTCGGATTGCTCCGGCTTTGGGAGATGGGTCGGAGTTACCCGAGCATTCTGATGGTTGTGTTCAGTGTAGAGTGGGGAGCCACGGGCTGCTATTCCCGTGGTAGGGGCATAAATCTGCGACACGCCTCCGGTGTAAGACTTGCCATTAGATGTGTAATGATCAGTTTGAAGGGTAACTTGCGTGAAGTGGGTTGCTTGGGATCGGGCTGTGGGGGACCCATGCCCGGCACAGACCGAGAAGAATTTTAGGTGTCTTTTTCTTCCGCCCCCCCCTAGTGGCAGGCTGACGCCGACGGTTCCGTAGGGGGGGGCCAAGTTCAAAATGTCCTCATGCTCCTCTTCTCCTCTCTCAGAAAAAACTAATAAAAAACAGAAGACAGGAATAAATACGACTGTTGGCCATATGACGAAAGTTTCTATGGAATTGGACCCTGAGAAAGTAACTGTCAAAGTGCCGCCTCCGAAGTTTATCAGCATCACCTTGGACGGAACAGAAAAGACAATGAAGCATATTAGTCTATTTTACTTGAGACGCGCACTCGACGGAATCGTTGGGAAGGTCAGAAATGCAACTCGCCTACTCAACGGTAGTCTCCTCGTCGAGACAGTATCTCCTAAAAATGTGAGACGCTGTTGAAAGCGAAGCTGCTAGGGTCTTACTCTATTAAAGTGGAACGGCACTCGTCGCTGAACAACACGCGGGGAGTAGTGCATACGGATTTCTGGACGGTATGTCTGATGAAAAGATGCAACTAGAACTGGCGGAGCAATCTATGTCCAAGGCTTACCGTTTATTACGTAAGCGGGACAGACAGACTGTTCCCCTGAGCACTGTCTTTTTGACTTTCGAAAAGCCTGTCCTACCAGAATACATCCTTTTCGGGTACGAGCGTGTCCCAGTTCGTGCGTATGTGCCGAAACCAATGCTGTGCTTTAGGGGCCAACTCTTCGGACATATGCAAAAACGTTGCTCTAACGATATCATATGTGCAAAGTGCGGTGGTGCTGACCATGGGGATTCCCCATGATCCGGCGCCGAGCATTGTGTGAATTGTTCTGGGGACCACGCCCCCAATTCTAAAAATTGCCCGAAGTATGTGGTAGAGAAGGAAATTCAAGAGCTCCGAGTCCGGGAAAATATTACGTTTTTCGAGGCGCGTAAGCGTATGTTAGATCAACAGAAAAAGACGACGGAAAAATCCTATGCAGCTGTATTGAAAAAAGCAACAGAGGGAATTGACGCTTTTACACAAACGCCACCTCTTTCCAAATATACGTGGGAAGCGAATTGAGATCGCTACCCAGACGTATGTGGAAGTTGCCACTCAGACTGCTGAATCAGTCGACTCGCGTAGCCTTGATATCAGGCCTTACGTTCCTAAAAAGATCACTGCCGTGGCGACAGAAAAAGATTCAAAGCCTGCTAGATCGCCGCGACGTCACACTCCTTGTTCGGGTGACGGGTCGAGATCACGGTCTCGATCCCGCGCTCAATCAAGGTCACGATCAGGTGTGCGACGATCTAGGAGTGAGTCACAACGGTCGAAGGCTAAGCAGTCGCAATTAAAGGTACGAATTCATAGAAAAGATAAGAAGAGAAGATCCCCTGTCAAGCCACCAAAATAATTTAGCTCCTCGTTATGACTGATATTGTACAATGGAATGTTAACGGTATACGCAGCAGATACACAGAACTACAATTGATCTATCATGAGAACCCTGCTATTTTATGTCTTCAGGAGACACACCTCCGGTCTGAATACTGTCTGATTATCTCGGGATACTACGTTCACCAGTACGATCACCTTGCTGATATTCGTGCCAATGGAGGTTGTGCTCTCCTACTCCGCCAAAGTATCTTTTCCTCTCTTATCAACATTAACGGTCCACACAAATGCATAGCCGCTAGAGTAACCTTACCATTCATACAGTTCTCAATAGTCTCTGTATATATGCCCCCCGACACACCTTTCACAGTACATGAAATTGAAGACATTCTCTCGCAGGTACCTGCTCCATATCTAGTAGTGGGGGATTTCAATGCATGCCACCACTCATGGGGCTCAAATTCCGATGACGACAGAGGAAATAAAATAGCAGAGGTATGTACCCGTCTAAATCTTGTTACCCTGAATTCAGGGGAAGCAACACACCTCTCCTTGGCTTACGGTACAAACTCCATGATAGATATCTCCATTTCTAGCCCAGTTTTGTCCACGAATTTCGAATGGTATGTGGTTCACGACCTACGTGGTAGTGACCACTATCCCATTCGAATGCGTATGTCCGCTGTACGTCCTGCGGAATCTCGC
The DNA here is from genome assembly GCF_040183065.1 of Periplaneta americana. NCBI lineage: Eukaryota > Metazoa > Arthropoda > Insecta > Blattodea > Blattidae > Periplaneta > Periplaneta americana. The sequence continues at coordinate 113,171,876 of NC_091126.1, read as the reverse complement.
TCTCGAAACTGGGTTATTAAAAAGGCGGACTGGGTCGGATTTTCGGAGTTCATATCATTTGATGATACCCGACAAGAATATGTGGACTCCTTATTCGAACATGTCTCAAATGTGGTTATAAAGTCTGCGGAATTATCTATCCTCCGGTCGTCCTGCAGGCCAAAACGCATCTCTGTCCCCTTGTGGACGGATGCCTGCAGAGATGCATTCCGAGACAGCAGACGTGCCTTACGTCAATTTGAGCGCCATCCGACTCAAGAAAACTTTGTCCAGTTTAAATGTCTTCGAGCCAAAGCTCGTCGCACTGTATGCGATGCTAAGAAGACGTCCTGGAGAAACTACGTCAATTCTATGACAAAGAACGTCCCATCTAACATCGTATGGGTCAAAGTCCGTGGATAATGGGGAAACGTAGTTCTGTAATTCCGGGAATTATAAGTAATGGAGTAACGACCAACAGTCTTATAGACATTGCAGGAACATTCGCCAGCTCGTTTGCACAGATAAGTAGATCAAATAATTATGACCCGGAATTTCTGAAAATCAAGGATGCTGCGGAACGAAAGCTCAGTTTTAAAGCAGATAACACAGAATATTACAATACGCAGTTCACATCCGAGGAGCTGGAGGCGGCACTAGACACATCCCCTGACACCTCCCCTGGCCCTGATAACAACCATAACCGCATGCTTCGCCATCTTCCACCAGCTGGAAAATCCTTTCTTCTGGCAATATACAATAGAATCTGGACAGAGGGTGTATTTCCATCTCCTTGGCGTTCCGCCACTGTAATCCCTGTCCAGAAAACGGGAAAGGATCCTTCTTTACCTGATAGTTGCAGGCCAATTTCTCTGACGAGCTGCGTTTGCAATGTTATGGAAAGGATGATAAGCAAACGCCTTACGTGGGTACTCGAATCGGAAAACCGATTATCTAATTTCCAATGAAGTTTTCGTAAGCACAGATTCGCCTCAGACCATTTTGTTCGGCTGGAGACCGCCATTAGATATGCTTTCCTCAAGAAGGAACATTTTGTGGCGGTCTTCTTTGATCTAGAGATAGCTTACGATACCACATGGCGGTATGGAATTCTGCAAACTTTGCACGATTGGGGAATTCGTGGCAGTCTCCCAACGTTTGTTGCGAAGTTCATGGCAGAGCGGTATTTCCGAGGTCGAGTAGGTACCACACTTTCTAATGAACATCTTCAAGAAAACGGCGCTCTGCAGGGGTCTGTATTAAGCGTTCTTCTTTTCTGCACTGCGATCAATGGCATTGCCCATTGTGTGAGTGACCGAGTTTCTTTTCTCTTGTACGTTAATGACTTCAGTTTATATTACAGTTCCCGATACCTTCCATCCATCGGTCGACAGTTGCAACTGGTTATTAAACTGCTATCAGATTGGTCTGTTCGCAATGGTTTTAAATTCTTCACTCAAAAGACGCAGAGTGTCCACTTCTACAATCATCGTGGACTCCATCCACGTCCTGAACAGCGTCTTAATGGAGTGAAATTGCAGTATACAGACACTGCGAGGTTTTTGGGCCTTATCTCTGATTATAAATTAACGTGGGAGGCGCATATACGTGACTTCAGAAGGCATTGCGAAAAATCGTTAAATATTTTACGCCTTTTGTCAGGGGTTCTCTGGGGTGCAGACCGCATAGTGCTTTTACGTCTTTATCGTGCTCTTATCCGGTCAAAGCTGGATTATGGGTGTTTCATCTATGGCTCAGCAAGTAAATCCAAGTTACGTCTCTTAGACAGTATTCATCATCATGGGATACGACTCGCTACAGGGGCCTTCTGAACGAGTCGTATAGAGAGTCTGTATTGTGAAGCGGGGGAACCATCACTGTAACGGCGACGTAATGTCTTATTGTGCTCGTATGTTGTTAAGCTCTGCTCACCGCCCGAGCACAATTCTTATCACTCCTCTTACCATCTATCTCTTTATGGCCGATACAGTGAAAAACCATTGAGACTTCGTCCAGCAGGAGTGCGGTTTCGAGAACTACTGTCCGAGCTCGACTTCCTCTTGCCAACAGTTGGCACTCTGGAGTACACCACCACTCCACCATGGACTATGCGACGTCCCATGTTTGACGTAAGTCTGAGCCGATATTTTAAAAATTTACGCCAGCTTTTGTGTACAGACTTCGTTGTAGTGAACTTTTATCACAGTATCCAAATTATTCATTAGTTTTTACTGACGGATCCCGAGTAAATGATTGTGTTGGTTGTTCCTTTATTGCGAATGGACAGATATTTAAACATAAATTGAGCCAGTACACCAGTGTTTTTACCTCAGAATTATATGCTTTTTATAGAGTTTTATTGTTTTTAATAAGGCAACCCCGGGGCAGAATCCTTATCTGCTCCTACTCTCTAAGCGCCATTGAGTTCCTGCAGAGTCTGAATTCTGATGATCCGCATGTGTTGAGAACCGAGGAACTTTTCCACACTCTCCTAACCCCTGAATATGAGGTTGGAGTAGTGTGGACTCCAGGTCATGTTGGCATTCCTGGAAACAAGGCAGCGGATGCTGCAGCAAGGGACGGTGCTATATGGGTGTGAGGTGTACTGGCGTGAGAGGTGGCAAGATATTAAACATTATTTGAAACATACGTTATGGTGGCAATGGGAAGGCGAATGGTCTGCACAAGAGGGAAATAAATTACGAAGAATAAAGAATACTGTTCGCGTTTGGGATTCGTCCACAAGAGCGTCACGACATGAAGAAGTTTTACTCACCCGGTTGAAGATTGGCCACTGTTATCTGACGCATGGGCATCTCCTACGTGGCGAGCCTCAGCCGGTGTGTGATCTATGCCATGTTCCACTGACCGTCGAAAATACGACCGTTCCCGTCGGCAGTATGGAATTCGGCCGATTCTACGTGACGCTCTTGGAAATGATTTTAATTGTACAAGTGCAGTTCTGAGATTTTTATCGAATACAGGACTTGGCAAGGTGATGTAGCTTTTAATGACCCGTTTTACCTATCCTCCGGACTCTTTACATCCGGAAGTTACATTTTTTAGTGTACGATTTTAACAAATTTGACATTCGGACTTTTACATCCGGGCATTATAAATGCGCTAGATAATTTATCTCTGGTGGCATTTGTTTTATTGTTTTGTTGTTTCTTTTCAAAAACTACATTTGGTCTGAGAACTTCTCACTTTTATGGTTTTTATGCTTCACCTTGTTCAAACTGCATTTGTTTGCCTCGTTTTAACCGTGACAACGATTTTTAGTTCTTTTAAGCATTCTGGTTATTGTATTGTGTTTAGTGAAAGATTTTAGATAAGGGCGCAAATAGCCATAGTAGCTGACGCGCCCTTTTTTTTAACCTCACTAACACTTCGCACAAAATTTCTCGCATCCCTCCACAACCATCCAAATCCACTAATAAGTAAAAATATACCGGTTACTCTTACATGGCATTATCAATAAGTTGACTCTGCTATTGGTAGAGTTACGTTGCCTTGAAACATTTTAATTTCTAACTTGTCATATGATATCTTACACTTCTTTTAATTTTTTTTTATTTTAGTAGGTTATTTTACGACGCTTTATCAACAGTTTAGATTATTTAGCGTCTGAATGAGATGAAGGTGATAATGCCGGTGAAATGAGTCCGGGGTCCAGTACCGAAAGTTACCCAGCATTTGCTCATCTTGGGTTGAGGAAAAACCCCGGAAAGAACCTCAACCAAGTAACTTGCCCCAACCGGGAATCGAACCCGGGCCACCTTGTTTCGCGGCCAGACGCGCTGACCGTTACTCCACAGGTGTGGACCACTTCTTTTAAAAGGAAAGGTCCAATTTCGACCTGGTACTTATGAAGAAACAATCAATGAAAAAAAAAGGCAGAATGCGAAACTACATCCCATTTTACACGGCCCGGTCGGTATTACAGGTATCCGTTATGCCAACATTAGAGCCCGATCGGTACTGCAGATACCTATTATACCAACACATACTAGTATTTTTCATATCCCCAAAGGAGTGTGTGTAATGGTTTATCAGTTTAAATAACATGTTTAACCACAATATTTATATCATTTTTTTGTTTTAACAAGTGAATATAAATATAATGGTTGAACATGAAACTGAAAAACATTAAGACACTCCCTCTTTTAACACCGTCATATAACTCTTTTATTAAATTCATTTATCAAATTTGACTAATAAAACTTTTTGCATCTTCTAGATCAAATATGTAACTGAGATGCAGGATGCGAATAGGACAGGATACTTCTCTCCAAATCACCTTAAGCACTATTTTTAAAGAATAATGTTATGTATCATGTTTTGGAAGGTAAAAACAAAGATTGACTTTGGAATACTGACTTCAAAGTTACTATTGGTCAGTTATATAATTATAATTCGCTCTTAATTTTTTTATGTCAAACATTAGCATGAAAATAGTCATAAGATGATTTGCTGTGACATAGTATAACATACGTTCAAAAATATGTATAAAACATTACTTTATTTGTTTTAAACCATCAAAGCTGAACATCTATTTTTAAAAGTAACTGCCATTAGTTAATATATGGATATTAAAAATCTAAGTAATCAATAATCACCATTGATAAAGAATACAAAGAAAACTAATTATCTACAATAGACATAAAATTAAATTAGACATTCAATAATAACACCATTAAGAAATACAAATAAAGAAATTATTTTTCATTCTCTGATGTATAGATAATTCAAAACACTGAACATAATTATTAGAAAAAGTGCAATACAATGTATTAGAGATAAGTCGATACTTACCAACATTTCCTAATCTTGAGCTTTGATACTGAGAGTGTTTGATTTGGTTGTGGCCCCATTGCTCAAAATATTGTACCATATATTTTACTCTTTTCTTAGCTGATGTTATATGACCAGCATTCCATTTTAAGAAGTTTAGTTGCTTCTGTACCATTAAAGTAGTCCCCCCCGCCCGGAGATCCTATTGGGGGACTATTTTGCTGCATAGAATTGGAATATACCAGTCCCCTAACTGTCCATTGTGCTACTCAAACTATGAAATAGATTTGGAACACCTCAAAATCTGTGCTTCAGTGGCTGACCATGTCAATAATTTTGAAAAATATTGGAGTGCAAGAGGTCAAATGACTTTATTGTCAAACGCCTGGCATTAGAAAACAACAATATATTTACTCTCTAAACATTCTAAATAATGCACCCAAATCTCACCAGTTCCGGGAACTGCAGATTCGTATCGCTGCTACTGGACTCTCTCCTATAGCTGATATAACTGAAATGCTCATTGTACTAGTAATTATTATTTGTATTTACATTATTACATAATGTTAACTTAGGGTCTTAAAGATCGTTAGATTTATCATTGCCCTATATATTACAAAAATTGTATTGCTGATAATATGGAAGTCAAGTACCCTACTTTTCTTCTCTTTTTTAAAAATGAATAAATTCCCCTTATTTTCCTTCAATTAACTGAAGAAGTCAGGACATTAAATGAAATGAGATAACAATAATAATAATAATAATAATAATAATAATAATAATAATAATAAATGATGTCCATTACCATACACTTGTCAACAAAATTAAACACATTTTTGTTAAAAGATAAAGACAATGAATGAATCACCCACTGAAAGAGAATACAAAGAAAACAATTTGTCTACAACAGACATAATGCAATAATTAATCTTAGGCTTTCAACAAAAGCACCATTAAGAAATACATACAAAGAAAAAAGTGGTACTTTTAAGCTTCTCATGCACAGCTAATTGAAAGCACCACCATATTTGAAAAAGTACAATGTAATTTATCAGGGATAAGTCGATATTTCACATTTCCTTATTTTGAGCTTCGATACTGGTAGTGCTTGGACTGGTTATGCCCCCATTGCTGGAGTATTGTGCCACATTTATTCTCTAAAAATACGCAAATAGTGCACCCAAAACTCGCCAGTTGAGAAAGCTGCAGGTTCAAATTGATGCCACGTTGAAGTGCAATGAATGAAGCAATTAAATTAGGCGGTGAAAAAGGTTAAAGTAGGTAGACTGGTGATGAAGTGGATCATAGTTCCTGAGTGGGATACCAATCATCTCTTAATGGAATGGCCCCTGTTAGTAAGTTTTACCTGAAGTCATCGTTATACTGATTACTGTGAAAATGGCTTGCACATATATAGGCCCTTCTCTAAGGATGAGGATTTTCTGCCACAGCTGCCCACATTTGGTACCTGTTACAATCAAGATTCTATTATTATCTTCGAAAAATACATAAACCAGGATTGGTATTAATTTAAATTAATGATTCATTCATGATGTAAATAAAATAATTTTCATTATTTACATCAGATAATTGTTGTTACTTAAATCACAGATTAAAATTATAAGCAGCTAACATGTTTAAGATGAGAAATTAACTTCCTGAAGAAGGAAATATAAACGTTTTTACATATGACTGTTCTGCTGCTTCTTAAAACTATTAGCAATATATATGAGGAGCAAACAAGCAAAACTTAACATGTCCATATTTAGAAAATACGCTTCAGATGCCAACAAATTTCATCTCTGCAATGAACAAAATATTTTCTATGGTGAAATATATTTTTCTTGTTATAAATTCATATAAAATTTCACCACAGAAAAATCTTTGTTTATTACAAACATACATTTCTAGCATTTTCTGAAAAATACACAGGTTTTGAAAGTTTGCTTCTCATATGTCTTTTCCTAACTCCTAATTAAGGAGCAACAGAATATATGGTACAGGTAGTCAAGTAGCCCTACTTTCGGAATCACCACTTAATTTAAGCATAGTATGATGCTGAGGACAGAAAGGAATAGTTGTAGCTCATAACAATATTCAAAGTAAAAGTTGCACAAATTCCAAATGGGCTATGTATTTATTTTCAAAACACACAATGCTAAGCTCTTCTGATAAATTTATTTGAAAAATTATTAATCTGTCTAAATACTGTAGTTGAATTCTTTTCTAATGAATTACAAACTTCGAATAATATCTTGTTTAAGTTCAAGCTAATTATCAATATCATTAAGTGCAGGTTATTAGTGCTGTAACTTTTCATATATTAATAATGAGGCCTACGTGTAAACATAGTAAATTATATTTGAAGCAATGTTATTATTACTTACACTAACACATTCAAACATACACAATCATGTAGGAACTAATGCATAAATTAAGTTTAAATTAATTACAAAAGAAGGCAAAAAATAATTTTAATAAACAAATTTCATTTCGACACAAAAAAATCTCACTTAAATTAAAAAATCACTACAGTTTACCATCCCTGACTATTTACTGAACATATATATATATATATATATTATGCCAACGTCATTGCTTACCTTTTAAGCTGTGCAGCATTAATTGGCACGGGAAACAGGAATAACCAGGTCTTCTCATTACCGCCTGATTTCTGTCAGTACACGGCAGCACATTCACACTGTAAAACTCAGTATAACTGAAACAAACCAGCAGTAGCCTAGTATCATATAATGCATTAATAACACAACATTTCATAGAACAACTAAAGGATTTTAATATAATCGACGTTTGTGAAATATTTCTGGAAGAATTCTATCCACGAGTCTATAAAAGCAATGAATATATCCGGTAACCTATGTTTTTATTTCTTTTATCTAAATTATTCGAGTAAAGGTACTACTGTTAATTGTAAAGTCAGATTTTCTAAAAGATGTTGCTTTTTGGTGACGGCACTTCGTTACCATTGCGTTACCAAGCTAGGGTGCGACGCCATCCTTTGGTAACGCAATTGTAACGAATTAAGTGGGAACAATATATTTATTCGTATCAGGTTCTGTCCCAAGAATTTTAAGATATCTGACCAACCTAACTCAGCTATATACAAAAATGAGATATTCGTTTATACTCAAAGTGTATATTAACTCTGTTAGCTTACCTTTAAAGCTCTTGGTGTAATTGCAGTTTGGCCTACTACACTCTTGCAATTCAGCACAGAAGTCAGTTCATCATGTAGTAGTAGTAGTAGTGGTAGTAGTAGTAGTAGTAGTAGTAGTAGTAGTAGTAGTAGTAGTAGTAGTAGTAGAAGGAAGGTAACCGCGTTCTGAAGTTTAACCCTTAAAACAATTAGATAAATTAATTTAATAAATGTTTAAGATATGATGGAAGAATTCAATTTACATTTAAAAACATGACGGTATAGTTCAGCTGCATCTACACAGTTCAGTTTTTCATGCGCGTACGCATGCAATCTGGGAAGAATATTGAAATAATCAAGTTTAAAGCGCACGCTGAATTAAGATGAATGAAAATTTTGTATCTGCATGGTACGCCATATTAATATTACATACCTCTGTTTATTTGTCTATGTTACACACTAATCTTGCATGCATTGCTTGAATGTGTAAAGTTCAAAGAAAAGTTGAACCGCGTAGATGACCTTAAGTCTGGTAATCTCAAACGTATTTCTTTCTTACCTTTAACGTTGCGAATTATTTTTTGTTGCAGCAAAGCATCAATAATTTCTAAATTAACTCGATCTGTTCAAATATCTTCCTTAAGCATTCTTCGTCCTTTCGTAATTTCTTCAAGATTTAAAAGTAAAGAACTGCCAACATCGAACAATTGATAACTGAACAAATGAGTTTAATAGGCAATACACAGTAGAATAATATGGATACTTTGTCTTGGAATGAAAATGCAAATCGGCTCTACAATAATAGTAATAATAATCCGAATGATATAAAACTGACACATCCTGTAAATAATAGATATTAATATCTGTTTAAAACTGTCATATTGGCAAAATTTATAACCAAAGAACTTTCGAAACCAAAGAGTTTTGTATTACCCTAGATCATACAAATTCTTTGATCAAAATACAGCGCTGTCCCGACCACTGCGACAAACTAAGGAACATCTATGAGCATCCAACATGTCTCATTTAAGTTATACCCCCCTAGTACATACAAACGAAATAATCGATATAGACCGACCAGACCGGTTCAGAGTTCGTGCATATCGTGATGGTGTTGGTCATTGTGCCATTTGTTGACGATTATTGAACTACATCAAGTCGGCCATGAATTGCAAACCGCCAAAGCTATATCAATGGGTTATCTGTTATATATATATATATATATATATATATATATATATATATATATATATATATATAATCTAAGGTATAAATTATGCCAACACTTGACAGCTGGAGCGACAGTAGCGCTCTAGCGGCAGGAAAGTTAAAAGTGTGCAGACTTCATATGATAACACAGCAGAAAACGAGTTTTGCGTAATTTATTTTAAATTTTATACTATACATTAACGGTCTTACTAACAAAAACTCTATATACAGACGTTTAACTGTCTTACACTTATACAATGAGTAGCTCGTTTATAAGTCACGTGTAAATTACTTACTAATAATCACTACACACGTCGTGTATAACAGTATAACCACAGTATAAAGAAGATACAATAAGGTCAACTAGCCCATTTCGTGGGAACAAATTCTGAGTGCACATGTCACGAAACCGGGTGTATTGTCTGGAACCACCACCAGATGGTTCTCCATCTACGACAGGCTGGCATAATTTAATATTAACTGAAAAGATTTATTACTCATCTTTTAAGAATTTGAAAGACATGAGGTAAAGGAATGGCAACATAATCATAATAATAATTACTTGCGCATGTAAACATAATGAAAATATTCACTATTTGACGCTAATTTTAAAGTCACTGGTAGATGCTTATGTTGGTAACGTAATATTGAATCATTAGCTACATAGATCATGACATTCGTTTCGATGAAGTTACGTCAACAATGGATATAATAAAATTTTGTTGACTAGCTAATAACATTATATTAGTGATTGATATTATTTCATACCAGTAACGTTATACTTAGGCCTACATTATTATTCCTATTTTTGACAGTAATATTTTGTACATTGATATTGATTTTGGTTTCCAAATTGGAATTAAAATTTCTAACTATATCGGTTGAATAGAATGTCTCGAAATAAGTGAAAGACAACATAACCTCGGCTACATAATAATTACCCGATTACATTGGTGTACAGCTAGCTTTTGGATCTAGCTATGAAATAGCGATTGAAAAGGTAGAAAAATTCATATGAGCAATGACCCTTGCCCGTGTAGTAACATGCCGTAGTTTGAACTCCGTGAATGCATTATTTCCTAAATCGAGGGTGGTATAGAGATAAGTAATTAGTATAGGTATGAAGGAGTTAAAAAATGTCAAAATTTACATACATAATGATTTTTGCGCATAGTAATAAGCCAACTTTGCAAGGGAATTATTTTCTGAGAACGATTATTACAAAATTATAAGACGTAATTAGGGTTTGGTGCAGGCTCTTGTGTCTAGCAATGGAGTTAAGAATTTATATTGCTGACTACAAAAAATCCTTTACGAGAATGGAAGAAGGTAAGAATTTGTTAATTCAAATGTGTTGTTACTGCAATATATCTGTTACGAAAATGGAAGAAGGTAAGAATATTGTAATTCAAATGTAGCCTAATACAGTAAAGGAAAAGTGAAAGAAGTTACCGGGATTTAACTGTTGCCAGTTAAGCATTGTCCACCAAGTGCAGCAATCCATAATGATTTAAGGATTACGTAAATAGTTATGTGATAAAAGTTGCAGTAGATATTTATTAGGCCTACAATTAGTAGCTTACATCGGATATATAGTGAACGCACATTTTTAATTATAACAGATTAACTCGAATTCTTGTTTATTTATTAAATGTTTCCCTGATGTGTGTATTTTACAACATGTTGTGATCCATTATGAAATGCAATGGATATGAAGAAACAGAATAAAACGGTAAGCACTTCGCTAATAGTATGTTTTACTTCAACCATACACACTGCAATTTGATATGTATTTTGAAAAGAAAAAGTGAATAATTTTCATTAGCCCTACATAATAAGACACAAATATCACTACATTACAAAGGAATAATTACAAAATTAATACAAAGTTTCATCTGAAAGTTTAGCATGTCTGAACAGCTGATCGCTAAAATCAGCTGTTAGTTCTGCCGATACTAGCGACATGGTTGGATTCATTGAGAACTAGACCTCCCTGAGCTTGATTTTAGTACCAACAACATCAAAGGTGCCAACAAGAGCTGTCTCTACTGTATCTTCTTTATACTGTGGTATAACTGTTACACAGTTACGTCATAGTTTCGTCATTACTTCGTTACGAAAGGTAATAGAATATCTGAGGTTCTCTACTGCATCCGGTAGAGCGCTCTAGTGTGGGTTGTTAAATATCGATAGTACAACCACAGTCTAATATATACAGCCGCGCAACTTCAACAATTTTTTTTTGCCAACATTCACGACACTAGCGCTCAAGCGGCTAGCAAGGCATTGGTCATAGGGTTGATACAGCCAGCACGTGCTTTAAAGGTATGCGAGATGTTATAATAACGTTTTAATCATGCGTCGGAATAAAGGCAATGTGTGCAATGACGAAAATTGCAGTAACAACAAGTTTAAATCTCCGTATTTGTCGTTCTTCAGATTCCCTAAAGACCAAGAGAAAATCAAAACTCAGTCATAACCTATAATCAACACTGTAGGTAGCCTACGTATTGTGTTCTATAAAACATTTATAAGTTATCAGTTACATATTTGAGTGTCAGGAAATAGAGTTTAAATAAAAACAAAGTAAATACCTGTTACAGTATATTATTTATTTTTTTTTTTTGCAGAGATCATGTGTAAATGTGTAACCATTCCGATTTTGGAAAATGTATCTACAGTTTTTAATGCAAGTAATTCCATAATTTTTGTATTCATCTTTTTTCTTAATATTTTTCAAAAGTTGAATGTTATATTGCATTCAAGTAGGGATTATGGTGTTAATTTTTCAAGAATTCATGGCCTATTATAGTCCTTTAGCAAAATACTCACTTCTTGAATGAATCCAGATTGTGTCGATAAATTTCTGAGTGTTGGTGTAGATTTATATGGCAGGCGCATTAGGTTCTCAAGAAATAAAAGAGCCTTATTTAATTTAATATAAAAACAATCTTTTCTGTAATAATTTGCATGACTGTTATTGGTGTTGATTTTACATTACCAGTGATTATTTGAGCCGTTCAGAGCAGAAGTGGTATAAGTCAAAATTAGGTAATGAGGTTTAAAGTAAAAATTCTGTAAAATACAGCGCAAAGTAGCAATTAATATATCCTCCGTGCTATTGACCTGACTATTAATAGTTCAAATAAATTCAATATTAACTGCTACTTTGCGCTGTATTTTACAGAATATTTGCTTTAAACCTCATTACGAATTTTTGATTTACACCACTTCTGCTATGAAAATAAAATTAGGCCTACATTTTCTGAGTTAATTGAAGTTACAATATTTAAACAAAATTGTGTATTCATTTGTTCTCACCTACGTAAAAATAACAGTAAGTGCATGTAAATTACGTATTATATAGGTAGGGTAAGTTAAAATTAAGCTTATGTGTGAAAACTGGAAATGTAATGTAAAATGTGGTAAACTTTCCATAAAAATTTAAACCATAATATCAGCACTATTAGCGACTCAAAATAATAAAAAAAAATGGAAATATAATGAACTTCATAAATCAATGTATGTCAAATTAAGGTTTAGATCTACCCTTTTTTATTTTTAAATTTACCTCAGCGGCCAAATTTACCCCAGTTTGCGGTATGGGAAATAGTTAATTTCTCAGGAAATAGGGAGAGGAGTTCACCACGCGATGTACCCTACGAGATATGCCCTACAATTTTGACTCTTCTCACAGGAAATATAGAGTTCCAGTGGTTCATAAATATATTTAGGAATGAATTGAATTAACCGTCCACGTACAAACAATTATATTATTTCAAACCATGATACGTGATCAGGGCCATGATTCAGTTGTAAGGAGCAGCCATAATTACGTTTATTCCCAGCTTCTGAAACTTGTAGATTAACTGCGTGTGAAATTCTTCTAGGATTCTAAAGTAGAATTAATAAGAACCATATACACTTACTGAATAGCATAGAAATATAAAATAAATTACGCAAAACCCGTTTTCTGATGTGTTATGATATGTCGTGTGCACACTTTTAACTTGCCTGCCGCTAGAGGGCTATTGTCGCGCCAGCTGTCAAATGTTGGCATATTTTATACGTATGAATTGCGCGACTGTATATATTAGACTGTGGTACAACTGGCTCTAATCGATAACCACACTACAGTTTGGTCAAAGAGTACAAGCTACAGCAAGTCCCCACACTGCCGGCTGCGCAGAAGATAGGACTGGACCCAAATTGAAGCGATCGCTCTCCGCCATCTTGGGGCCTTGACGATAGCGGACGGAAAGCAATGCTGATAGAACGCAATCGTAAAACAAACTAAGATTTATTACTATACAAAATTAAAAAAACCAAACATGAGCCTAAGAGTAACAAGGATAAGGACAAATATAAATAGTAAAACGTAATTACCTGCATTCTTGTGGTATAACATCAAATAATCAAAGATATTAATCCTGCAACTGTCAGTCAATAATCTTCGTCGTCTTTATGACTTGGGCATATTTCTATTTACATAATTCATCATATCCGTAGGATGGGCTTCCTGAAATATATTTCAATAACCGAGTGAGAACATTAACTTAATCTTGCACATTGTGTGCATCTTGCGGTCGTGAAAATAGCGGACGAAAAGTAATGCTGATAGAACGCAACCGCAAAAGACACTAAGATTTATTACTACACTATAAAAAGCAACCAACTATAAGCTAAAAGAGTAACAAGGATAAAAGAAATATAAAAAGTGAAACGTAATCACCTGCATTCCTGTAGTAGTCTACAACAGCAAATAATTGAAGAATCTGGAACTGTCAGTCAGTAATCGTCATCTTTGTGAACAACAAATATTAAGCTGTTATGCGAAAACTGTCAATTAAAAATTCTTGTCTTCGTGATTAGGCCTATTCATATTTACACAATTCATCAAATCTGTTTTAATTTAAATAATCGAGTTAGGACATTAACTTAATCTTGCACACTGTGTGCATTTTGCTTAGGCCTAATAATAAATATTTCAACTTACTTACCTACTTACAAATGGCTTTTAAGGGACCCGAAAATTCATTGCCGCCCTCACATAAGCCCGCCATCGTTCCCTATCCTGTGCAAAATTAATCCAGTATCTATCATCAAATCCCACCTCCCTCAAATCTATTGTAATATTATCCTCCCATCTACGTCTCGGCCTCCCTAAAGGTCTTTTTCCCTCCGGTCTCCCAACTAACACTCTATATGCATTTCTGGATTCGCCCATACGTGCTACATGCCCTGCCCGTCTCAAACGTCTGGATTTAATGTTCCTAATTATGTCAGGTGAAAAATACAATGCGTGCAGTTTTGCGTTGTGTAACTTTCTCCATTCTCCTGTAAATTCATCCCGCTTAGCCCCAAATATTTTCCTAAGCACCTTATTCAATAAATATTGCAATAAACATGGAAATGCATCAACTGTTATTATTAAATCGAATACGTGCAAGAATGTCAAAATATTGTAACTAGGCCATATCTAGATAGTATGAAAATACTTAACCAGATTTATTTTGCACTCACTTATTGATTCATAAATAAAATTGATTTAGAGAGATGCTGTCCAATTATCTTCTTGTGCAAATCAATACTGTATGATTTTCCAGTGTGATGACATCTGATTTTCACATACAGATTTATTGTCAGATGCATTATTCTTAAAATGTTGTTTTCGGGATATTCGTTGTCTAAAACATGGTCATGTAACTGGGGGAAAAAGATTGAAGAATTAAGCTAGTCCAGAACTAATTAAAAACTGATGGAACTGCGTCAGATTTCAGTAACTTATTACCATTACTCTTCCAGAAACAAGATTCTATTAAATGAACTGAACAAAGCCTGTGGTGAATTGATGGTATAAATCCATCGCGTTTAACAGCAGATAACCATTTACTGAGAAACTCAGGCTTTTGCAATGGAAACGTAAAAAGAAAGTTTGCGCTTACTCCTATAAAACATTCTCTTCTATTAACACAATAAATATGTACTAATGTTCTCAGTCATTTTACAATATCCTAATACAATATATGCAACTATCTTACTTGTGAAAAGAAATTTCCGAATCCTTCTTACGTTGATTCGTACAGTTGTACGCAGCACAACTATACACCATGATTCCACTTGCGGAATTTATATAGGAGTACGATGAAAATAAATGATAAAAGAACACTATTTGTACAGTTGTATGCAGCACAAGAGCACACGATGGTTTCACTTATAACATGATTAAAATACTATATAAACACTATATGTAGGCCTATAGGTCTCATATGTAGCACAATAGTAGGCCTACACTGTGATTTCAGGTATATCACAGGAGAACGATTCATTTAAACTATATGAACACTATACACACACTATTGATTAAATTAACACGCACTTACTCCTAACACATTCAATAATACTGAATAACCTTCTATGTTATTTCAAATTAAGCGCAATTGTGATATAAACATATTGTAATCACATGGCTCTCTGCCCCAAGCTGGAGATGCGCGAAAGTGTTCAATTTTTGGTCGAGGAACAGCGCTCGTAGTGAGTCTAGGTTAAACTATAAAACGTCTTTTTTATGTTTAATATTGGTCGACCAGCGAACTTGCTATACAGACCAATGTTAAATTATGGAATATCACATGCAGAATATCATGCTGAGGTTGGCTCTAAGGGCTCCTCTAATTTAAATTAATTAATTGAACATTGCTGTGAATTATGTGAACAAAAATATGATGATTTTCTGTGTTAAATTATGAAGAGTCGTCAGTATCACTAAGAAGGATGTCTTGAGGTAGTTTCCTTTTAAGTCTAGATGGCTGACAAGATTTTGCTCCTATGTTATATGTCACAGCTGCAGGAACACCAGGAAGTTTGTTGAAGAAAGATTTTGACATTGAATGGCTGTAAAGCTCTAGTGGAAGAATTCCCAATTCTTGATGCAGTTGTTGATTTCTTACAAACCAGGGGGCATTTGTTGCAGTACGCAGGAACTTGTTCTGGTGAACTTGTAGGCGATGAATGTGTGTCTTATTTGCAGTCTCCCACACTGTCGCTGCATAAGTTGAAAGAGGTCGTACAAGCGAGGTGTAGAGTAGCATTGAACAGTCCAATCCAATTTGTGAACCTCTATTAACCAAAGGGTTTAATTGTCGAATTCTAGAAGAGGTTAGTGTAACAATGCGAGTTATATGGGCATTCCATGTAAGTTTTGTGTCTAATAATATTCCCAAATATTTGACAGCTTCTTGACTTGTTCATTTAGAAGAACCAAAGGAGGTGGATTATGAAAAGGCCTTAAAGAGAACATTTTAGCTTCTGTCTTGGTAATGTTAAGTAGTAATCTCCAGTCAGAGAACCATTTAGACAGCTCCTGTAAGGATGTCTGTAGAGTGCTGATTGCAGTATTTAGGTCACTATGAGAATAAAAGAGAACTGTATCGTCAGCATACATAGTTATGTGTGACGGTTGTAAACATGGAATGTCATATGTGAAGATATTGAAGAGAAGTGGTGACAGTATAGATCCTTGTGGTACTCCGGCTAAAACTGGACGAAGCGTTCATTTAATGCCATCTATACGTACTGAGAACTGACGCTCAGATAAAAAACTTTTCACGATGCGTGTGAGATAGTCAGGAAAACCAATTCTATATCATTTTAGCATTAGACCATCATGCCAAACAATATCAAATGCTTGGGCAATATCCAGAAACACAGTGGCAGTATACTGGTTTTCTTCAAAGCCTTTTATAAAGGATTCAGTGACTCTTTGCAGTTGGTGTGTTGTAGAATGTTTTGGACGAAAGCCAAACTGAAAATCTGGTGTTATCTTGTTTTGGAACGTAAATTTACAAATGCGATGATGAATAACCTTCTCAAACAATTTCGATAGCGTGGGCAGTAAGCTAATAGCTCGATAACGTGATGGCAAGTGCTTAGGTTTGTTATGCTTATGAAAAACAATGATTTCAGCAAGCTTCCAGGCTCGAGGAAAGTACCCAATTAAAAGGGCAGCATTGAAAATTATCGTCAAGTAAGTAAGAGCTTTGTTGGTGAGCTTCTTTAGTACAATGTTGGGTATAAGATCATGGCCTGGAGATTTTTTATTTGGAAGCCTTTGAATGAAGTGAGACAATTCTTGTGGAGTAGTATAGGAAATTTTCTCTGGGACAGTCGGTTTATTAATATTTTCTATAAGTTCTTTTTCTAATTCAGAGGTAGTCTGTTCATTTTTATTCTCATTTGGGGTGAATACATGTTTTTTTATAGTTTAATATTGGTCGACCAGCAAACTTGCTATACGGACCACTGTTAAATTATGGAATATCACATGCAGAATATCATGCTGAGGTTGGCTCTAAAGGCTCCTCTAATTAATTTAAATTAATTAATTGAAAATTTTTGTGAATTATGTGAACAAAAATATGATGATTTTCTGTGTTAAATTATGAAGAGACGTCAGTATCACTAAGAAGGATGTCTTGATGGAGTTTCCTTTTAAGTCGAGATGGCTGACAAGATCTTGCTCCAGTGTTATATGTCACAGCTCCAGGAACACCAGGAAGTTTGTTGAAGAAAGATTGAATAGATGTTGATAATGAGATGCAAGCAAGTTACATTTCGACTCTGTGTCTGTGGCTATTTGAGAGTCTATCCGAAGTGTCGGGATGACTGTTGGCTCGCGTAGAATACGCTTTGTAGCGTTCCAAAGAGTATTATCAGTTTCAGATAGAATAAAACCTCTTTGAGCTACAGCAATATTATTCTAATAATTCTATGATCTTTGCTTTGTTCTTCTGTGGTTACAAGGTAAACATCATCATAAAATGACAGTCGATACGAACAGCTGTTAGAGGGCCGGCCATTTTTTCTCAATATACAACGCTTAAACAAGGGGTTTCGTGTATATAACTACTGCAAAGCAATTCCCATTGTATAGTTACAGCCGGTTTATATATACATCGCTTATTCACGGTTTATTAGTAAAGTTTTCTGCCTCAACTCTGCATAAGTCTCGTATAAAAACTATACACGGTTTATTGGTAAGACTGTAAGTGTATATGGTTCTTATTAATTTTACTTTAGAATCCTAGAAGAATTTCACACACAGTTAGTATACAAGTTTCAGAAGCTGGGAATAAACGTAATTCTTTTTGCTCCTTACAACTGAATCATGGCCCTGCTCAGGTATCATGTAATTGTTCGTACGTAGAAGGTTAATTCAATTCATTCGTAAATATATTTTTGCAACACTGTAACTCTATACTTCCTGTGAGAAGAGTCAAAATTAGTAGCTTCAAAATTGTAGGGCATATCTCGTAGGGTATATTGTTTATTTTATTTTAGTTGGTTATTTAACGACGCTGTATCAACTACTAGGTTATTTAGCGTCGATGAGATTGGTGATAGCGAGATAATATTTGGCGAGATGAGGCCGAGGATTCGCCATAGACTACCTTGCATTCACATTACAGTTGGGGAAAACCTCGGAAAAAACCCAACCAGGTAATCAGCCCAAGCGGGGATCGAACCCGCGCCCGAACGCAACTTCCGACCGGCAGGCAAGCGCCTTAACCGACTGAGCCACGCCGGTGGCCGGGTATATTGTACTGTATTGTATTTAATTATTCCCTGTACAATCTATTACAGATTATAGGTTATTGCTCAACAAATAATCTACTTTTTATTCATTAAATCTCATTTCTAAGATTTATCAGCAATTTCCTACTCCTGAAAGAACAAAGAAAATACAAGATAGGATGGACAAGTAAAGACAAATAACCTGTGTTACTTTAAATAAAAATATACACCGATTGTACATATCCTGTATTTTCGTATGTATTTAAACTGTCCTTCCTGACATATAAATACCCAACTGATAACTAATAAATATGTTATAGAACACAATATATAGGCTACCTACAATTTGGATTATTGGTTATGACTGAGTTGTGATTTTCAGATATACACTCCTCTCTCTTGGTCTTTAGGGAATTTGAAGAACGACAAATTCGAAGATTTAAACTAGTTACTGCAATTTACAGCACTGCACACATTAACTTTATTCCGACGCATGATTGAAACGTTATTATAACATCTCGCATCCCTTAAAAGCACGTGTTGACCTTACCAACCCTCCGACCTGTGCCTTGTCTGCCGCTTGGGCGCTAGTGTCGCTAATTTTGGCAAGAAAAGTGTTGAAGTTGCTCGACTGTATGTATAAGACTGTGTTATTATGACATTTACTACTGTTAGTGTAGGCTTTTATTTGTTTCCCATTCACGGTTTAGTTTCTTTTTGACCATAAGTATTGGCAACGGATGAAACATCACATGAAAACAACAGAACAAGAACCATTACCGCAGTCAACACGGGATCCACCAAGTGAGAACGCAGGGTAGACATCAGCGCAGCCACCTTGTAATTCATCACAGAAACTAGCTCCGTCTGTAGCAGGCTTAATTTGTTAGTTCAAGGTTTATCTGTAACATTGAGTTCTATCACAGTCTAGTATCTACAGTCACGAAGCTCAATACATACTAAATATGCATACATAGATAGTTGCTAACCACCGGGATCTCTACTATCGCCTCATCACAGACACTTTCCCCAGCAGACGATAAAATGTATTGTACTTTTGATATCGTGTTCTTTTGAAAAAATTAACACCTTCCTTCCACTATTGAAAATGAAATACATAAGGTTTATATATTATTTTCATAAAGTACATATTATATTTTTTAAACTCATCTTCCTGGATCTTTCGGAAGAAGGATAACTCTGACCTCTTTTTCTTAAAATTTATAGTGCTACAATGTCTCCTTGTCATATATAATTATTCACATTATTATATTTTAGCCATTTATTGTTATTACAGCAGATAACGAACATTTCACAGTTTACACAACTTTTCACAACAATAAGAAATACGGCACAGTCAATGCCTTTTCGATCTAAACCAGGCCGTAATGTATGCTCGGATTTTCTATTTCAGTGTTTGAAGCTCAGTGAAATATTATAACTTAATTGCGTATCATTGGTAAGTTTTATTTAGTGTAATGTGTCCATAAATTCCGTTTACTTCTTCTTGCAGAAATAATAACAAAACTGTGGTATTTTAATGTCTTAGCATAATCTGTTCGAATCGACATTTTAAGTTTAGAATTCAAGCTATTTTGAGGTTATATAAAAAATAATTTAAATTGTTATTTTAATTTAGCACATGTAGCCTACCTTCCTTAATTGTAGACAGAAAATTTACCATACAACTCCTATTAAATTAGTTTACGTACGATTGTGTTACTTCGTATCTTAGGTAGTAGATAAAATACAGAAAAATTGAATGTCCGAGGTTTCATACATGACATTGTTTAATTATTATCTATAATTGCGAATACAGGAATATAAGTTAAATATCGTACACATAACCTATAATTTCCAAATCACGAAATATCAACGAGTTGCAAAACATACATATATAATGGGAAGGCATTGGAAACCATTAAAATTAGACAGAAAGAGGCAGCTGGTACAGTAAACATAACCTATAATTTCAACATATCTAAATATCCATGCGGTGCAACTGAAAAATGTTGAATCATGTATATGAATGTACAAGAATTTCGCAATATTTAATCGAAATAAAGGCAGGTATTACACATACGAACAACGTAATTTTCACAGTAAAAATAATATTACTCGTAAGTGAATTGTGTCTGAAGTGTCTCATAATCATTGTTTTAAATTTTATTAATGCAATTACACTATATATTAGGGAAACATATGTTACTCTTTATGCATACAAACTAATTTATATGGTTGAAACGCGAGTCACATTGTCTGCCTTACGGCCTGTATTAAATCATGATGGCAGTGACACAGTCTATTGTTCCCAAGCCCCTACAGTCTCGGCTGCGCGAAACGAGGAAACCGGGGCAAATTGAACGCTGCGCTTGCCGCCATATTGTTGGAGAGCAGACGCATAATAGCAATACGTAAATCACGCAAATTAACGCTGTGATGATCTAAAATTGACAGATTATGGTCATTTTCGACATTTAACGTAAAATTAGGACGAAATAAACATATTTAAAGTTTCATTGATATGCTTTAGAACATTAAAGAAAAGAAAATACGTACGCAGCAATTTATAGAAAACATGCTCATACATCCATAAAGAGGCCTATACAATACACATTATAGTTTGTATAATTTTACAATAATCAGCAAATTGTTAGGTTTCAGAGAATATAAAATTATATTAACATACATTACTCTTAGATCACAAGACATAAATATATGCACCTTGATTACACAAGTTCTTATTATAATCAAATTCTTAAGTGAAACAAATATGTGATAATCAGTATAGACTTGTTGTTAAGTTTTAGAGAATCGAAAATTATATTACCGATACTTCTAGACCACTGGACATAGGTAATCTGGCAAAATATAATGTGCGAAGGTAGCCAAATTACATTGAATTCATTCTTCAATTGATCTGTATAGCGCTAAATGCGCTGATCGATCAATAAATTATTTAAAAAAATTATTCAATTAATAAAGGGAATGCTATCAATTATAAAAAGTATCTGTACCTAATACATTGCAAACAATAGGTAATTTGAAGACCTAAAAGCTAAACAATCACTTTATGCAAGATAAAAAAAACACATTTTTATGTGTGGATTTTTTACGTATTGTATTTTTATTTTAAATAAATAAAATAGATATATTATCATTGCTTGCGGAGTGATGGTACATAATTATTATGCACATATGTAATATCAATAAGATGTCATTCCTTGCTTTTGTTAATAAAATATATGTCCGGCAAAATGTAAAAGAGTTATTTATAGGTGAATTCTGAATCATAAGTTCACAAAGAAGGCTTAGCTATTATAGCTATTTATTTATTTATTTACTTATTTATTTATTTATTTATTTATTTATTTATTTATTTATTTATTTATTTATTTATTTATTTATTTATTTATTTATTTATTTATTTATTTATTTATTTATTTATTTATTTATTTATTTATTTATTTATTTATTTATTTGTTTGTTTTTTGTTTGTTCATTTATTTATTTATTATCTGTATATTTATTTATCCATATATGGATCTTGAATGAAAGTTTATAATCTTGCAGATCAATTCATTTACATAATAAAAACAAAAATTTATCTTTCCACTAATGTTTTAACATATGATGTGTAAGTCTAAATAATTCACTCAGTGTGATTTCTCTACAGTCTGATAAGTGTTCTTTATTGTCGTAAACTACTGATTGATTTTAATTATATTAATATTGTAACAACAGAGATAATATTATATCGTACCTTTTGCAAATGACTTGGAAAATTAAACAGGGATGGTATTATCGCCACGCTCTCATGGTTAACATTCGGCAGGTCTGAGCGGCCTCATGCACTAACATTCGGCAGGTCTTTGAAATTTAATTGTATTATTGTTTTCAATTTCTTCCATTATTAAATGACACTTACTTGTCTAATCCACGTGGACTAAAACCGAGGTTGCAATGTCTTGTGCTGAGGACGAATATTAAGGTATGTGATTAAAAATTATTATTAAAGAGTTATTATTAAGAGTTAAGAAAGCCAACATAACAAACTAGTGCTTATTCTTATCGAGGAAGTAGACGTGACAACGTGACGCTTAGAGTGAAACCTACAGAGCAACAATCGGGCGGCAAAATTATGTTTTAAAAGCACACTGCACGTTATTGTATGATGCCGACATGTTAAGCATGAGTCCGCGGCGATAATATATCATCTTTCAAAATTCTATTGCCATTACTTTCACACTGTTCACTAAAAACACCCGAGACAAAACAAGGACAAGTATGACAATCGTGTTTACCGCTCTATTTCTACCAGTAGCATGGCGGCGTAAACATGCGCAGACTGGCTTCAATTTTGGACAGCACACCAGCGCTCTGTGTGAGTCTAGTATACTAGTATAACGTCTTTGATTGTTCCTAGTACCACAGCGCTCCAGGCGGCTAGCAAATATCGCGAGATGTGCAAAAAATCATTAATTTATTTACTGGTTCATTAAGGATCATTTTCATCAAGCTTCACTATGTTTTTAATAATTCATTGAATTATTTACTGGTTCATTAAATCATTTTTATACCTCACCAAGCGTCTTTAGTTCTATTGAACCAGTAAAGCTATCATTAATTTTGCTATGATAGAAATTTCCGTATTTAAATTTATAATAGTTCACTAGTTGCAACACAAAATGTCGGAATGATTCGACGTAGAATCACAGTCTAGTATATACAGTCACGAAGCTTGGAATGAGTTTTTGCAGTTCTCGCGATAGTTGCTAGCTGCTTGGAGTTCTGTGAGTACTAGGAACAATAGACTGTGCCACAGCCATCGTGATCTAATATATGCCGTAAGGCATACCATGTAACTCGCACAGTCTAATACATACAGCCTTTCAAGGGCTGTGGCACCACAGGTTATTATTAGTGTACCCAAGAGCACCAAAGAGTTTGTAATACATAACTAGAGACACCAAGGGCGCAAGTGTAGCGTACAAAATTGAACCGCTGTTCGGCCGCCATTAAAGGGAGTCGATGCTTCGCCGGGATTACGAGCAGTTCATGCTAATTTGAGGAGTATGAATAAATATAAGTACAATTGAAGGGTGATAATAAGAAAATGGTGAAATACTGCGCCGCAAATAACTGTTCTAACATAGCATAGGATGCCCAGGAAAGCACTGAAAGAATATTCTAAATGCAGTTCCTCCTTTGAATGTGTTTATAGAATGTCGGAACATTTCTTGGATAAAGTTTTTCCAGAAACACATTAATCAGGTTTATACGGTTTATTTCAACAATGTATGTATTGGTTAGTTGCGATCATATTACAATATATTGTAATAGCAAAGTGCACAAGAAAATCCTCAGACAGTATCCGTATAAACCTGTTTTATTTCAGAATAAATGTAATCATTTATGTTCCCGTTTAGTACAGTATGTACTTCTAGTTTATTGTTGAAAGTATAGCCGATGGCAACCAATTTATTACCACCACCACTACTAGTAGGCATACTAATACCACCAATACTAGAGCTACTATTACCACCAAACAAGGCCTACTACTACCACCACTACTAGGCCTACTACCACCACTACCACTATTAATGGCACCAATACTAGGCCTAAGCTTACTGATACTACTACCTACTAAGCCTACTCTTACCACTATTCCTAAGCCTACTGTTACTACTACTACTAGGCCTACTATTACTATTACTACTACGGTACTACTACTACTAGGCACTATTACCACTACCACTAGGCCTACTGCTACTAATACTACTAGGCTACTGCTACTAATAATACTTGGCCTACTGTTACTACTACTACCTAAGCATACTGTTACCACTATTCCTAGGCCTATTGCTACTACTACTACTAGGCCTACTGTTACTACTACTACCTATTAAGCCTACTGTTACCACTATTCCTAGGCCTACTGTTACTACTACTATTACTACTGCTACTACTAGGCCTCTTATATCACTACTAGGCCTACTAATATCACTATTACTAGGCCTACTATTACCACTACTACTAGGCCTACTGTTACTACTAATGATTAGTCGACCGGATACATCGCAACTAGGTCAGCCACAATTCATTATAAAACCCAGTCCCACAAAATTGTTTAATGTAAATGTCAACACAGATAACCCAGTGCAGTACACACGTTCTTAAATAATGATTTCACCATAAAAATGAGTGATGAATCATTGAGACCAAGGCTCGCAGTAAAACATCCAACTAATGGAAGCTATTATGAAGTTTAAAGTGGAATCAAATGGTTTTTATCATGTTCGCAATTTTATAATGTTATAATTTAAACATGAAACCAACAGTTCAATCACAATTTTATTATATATATAATTTTATACCTGCATTTTTTAATTTTAGATCGTTAATGGTCATAGTTCAACTAAATTGTAAATGCTCTGATGTTTCTAGTAATGCACACAGTAACTTCACTATTTTTCATCAAAATATTAGGGGATTAAAACAAAAAACTGATGAATTGATCACTTCTTTAGCAACTCAAAAGCATAAACCTCAGATATTATGTATAACTGAACATCATATAAAGCAACAGGAAATACAACTGTCTTTACATGGATATGTATTAGGTTCTCATTTCTGTAGACATGTCTTCCAAAAAGGGGGTGCCTGTATTTTTATCAGAGAGGATCTATTATTTAGTAAAATTGATATATCTGATTTTTGCCTTGAACAAGATATTGAAATCTGTGGAATACAAATTGGTTATGAGATATCAAATTTAATTATCTTATGTGTTTATAGGGCGCCAATGGGAGATTATAAGAAATTTACAACTAACTTAGATTCATTATTGAAAAGACTTTATAAACCACATACCGAATTTGTAATCTGTGGTGACATAAACATAGATTATCTATCAGAAAGCTCACGTAAAAGAAAATTAAACTCACTTCTTGAAACTTATAATCTTAGTCACACAGTAAGTTTTCCAACCAGAACACAAGCTGGAAGTAGTACTGCCATTGATAATATATTTATAGATAAAAGTAGATTCAATTCCTATTCAACAGTACCATTAGTCAATGGCCTGTCTGATCACGATGCACAAATTCTAAGTGTTTTGAATATGAGTGAAAAATTCCAAAGTGTTAATATAAAAATAAAAAAAAGGATTATAAATGCTGAATCTCTTCATCATTTAAATACATGTCTACAAAATGAATCTTGGGAAAATGTATATAGTACCGATACCATTGATATTAATACTAAATTTAATGCATTTTTCACTACATTTACGAATTATTTCAATGAATGTTTTCCAATCAAGGTGGTGAAAAAATGTAAAAGTAAAAACATGTGGATAACTCAGGGAATTAAAATAACATGTGCTAGAAAAAGGAATCTATATTTAATGAGTAGGAATAGTGATGATCCTCATGTTCTTAATTACTACAAGAATTACTGTAAAACTTTGACAAAAGTTATAAAAGATGCAAAGAAAATGTATCTGAATGAAAAAATACAAAATTCAGATAATAAGATTAAAACTATTTGGGATATTATTAAAAATGAAACTAATCGATATTCAAAGAGTGAAAATATTACTTGCATTAAAATCAATGATAGTAAAATAGACAACCCAAAATCAATTGCAAATCATTTTAACGACTTCTATATAAATATTATTCAGAACTTAAACATTCAAGATTGTGCAGAAGATGCTGCACTTGGTTACCCAACTGATGCATTTAACACTGAGTTTTTAGGTCTCAAATTTATTCCCACTAACGCAATAGAAATCATGCATGTGATAAAACAACTAAAAACAAAATATTCCTCTGGATATGATGAAATTCCAAGTCAAGTTCTGAAAGCTTGTTCTGAAATAATATTTCCTCCGTTAAGCTATCTATGCAATTTGTCAATGCAATATGGTATTTTTCCAGAAAGACTCAAATATTCAATAGTAAAACCAATATACGAAAAGGGAGATAAATGTACCATTGCTAATTATAGACCCATATCATTATTAACAACATTTTCAAAAGTGTTTGAGAAAGTTATGTATAATAGATTATATCATTACCTGGAGCCCAACAATATATTAGTTTTAGAACAGTTTGGATTTAGAAAACAAAAATCGACAGAGAATGCTGCTTTTAGTTTGGTGGATGAAATACTAAATTCATTAAATTCGAAACTACATGTAGGTGGGATTTTTTGTGACTTGGCTAAAGCATTTGATTGTGTAGACCATAGTATATTAGTAAAAAATTTGAAGTTTTATGGTATTAAAGATGAGATGTTGGGTTGCTTTACATCGTACTTATCAAATAGAAAACAAAAAGTAGAAATAAGTGTACCAAATAGTCATAAAGTTACTTATTCAGAATTTAGAAATATTAAACATGGTGTTCCGCAAGGGGTCAATTTTAGGTCCGTTGTTGTTTCTAGTTTATATTAATGATTTAGCCTTGACCATAAACAATTCATCCCATGCAATTTTATTTGCAGATGATACAAGTGTAATTATTTCAAGCAAACAATACGATCATTTTTATAAACACTTCTAATACAGTGCTGAATCTAATGAATGAATGGTTCCATGCAAATAAACTAGCACTTAATGTTGATAAAACCAGTGCAGTCAAATTTAGTACACACAATAGTGCTCAGGTTTCCTACAGTATTCGATTAAATGGAACTCATCTCAAAGAATCTATAAGCACAAAGTTTCTTGGTTTAGAATTGGATAATCACTTGAACTGGAAAACGCATATAGAATGTATTACTCGTAAATTGAGCTCTGCCTGTTATGCATTAAGATCCTTATGAACTATTGGTGACATAAACTTACTTAAAATGTCATTCTTTGCATATTTTCACTCTGTAATGAAATATGGATTAATATTCTGGGGTAACTCGTCTGAAGCTAAACACGTTTTTGTTTTACAAAAGAAAGCTATAAGAATAATGGCCGGTGTGCATAAAAGGACCTCATGTAAAAATATTTTCCGAAACTTAGAAATCTTGACTTTACCTTGTGAATACATTCTTTCCCTAATGATGCTGTATATTAAGAACCAAGATAAATTCAGTACTAATCAAGACATTCATCATTTTAATACAAGACATAAATCAGATCTTCATCTACCCTCTGTTAGTCTAAGCTGTTTTAAAAAAGGAGTTCGCTATTCATGTATAACAGTCTTCAATGCACTGCCTAATTATCTTAAAGATTTGAAGAACAACGAGAAAAGGTTCAGAAAAGAATTAACCAAATTTCTACATACTCATACCTTCTACACAATTGATGAATTGTTTATGCTTGTGAATTGAATTATTCTACTTAAATGACATGTACAATTTTATATAGCTCAACTAAAATATGTTTTTATATTAACTTAATCTATTTACTATGTATTGTATTTTTTGTTTAGCATAACTGATGAATTGTATGTACTGTAAATTGAATAGTATACTGTATAGGTCAACTGATGAATTGTTTAAGCTTATAAATTGGATTAATCTACTTCATATGAATTGTATAGCTTAAGTTTGTAAATTGAACTAATTTGATTGTATATGTTTGTATAGTTTGGCTGATGAATTGTATATGTTCTTAAAATGATTACTAGTCTGTGTAGCTCTACTGATGAATTGTATATAGACCTACTGTAAATTGAATGGTAATATGTATAGCTCAACTGATGAATTTTTTATGATTATAAATTGAATTAATCTACTTGATATTAATTGCACAAATTTGTATAGCTTAATGAAAGTATGCTACTTTGTATTGTATATATTTGTATAGTTTTGGCCGATGAATTGTATATGCTTTAAATTGAATAGTAATCTATATATCTCTACTGATAAATTGTTTGTGTTTGTAATTTGAAGTATTTTGCATGATATGTTTGATCAATTTCTGTATATCACAACTGGTTAATTGTTTATGCCTTAAATTTAATTAAATTGTTTTGTATTATAATATAGCTCAACTTATGAATGATCGTTTGCGTTTGTAAATTTAATAATCTGATTGGCTATGTATTGTATACTTTTAGTAGAGCCATCGATGTAGCTCAGTCGGCAGACTCGCTGGGCTGCTGATCCGGAGCTGCGTTCGGGCTTGGGTTTGTTCCCCCTTTGGACTTTGGTTTCTTCGGAGGTTTTCCCCAGCCGTGGGACTGAAGCCGGATGGTCTATGGCGAGTCCTTGGCATCAACCCCTTTGATTTGATTACCCCCTTTGATTTGATTACCTGGTTGGGTTTTTCCGAGGTTTCCCCCACCGAAAAGGCAAATGCCGGGTAATAGTTTGGCGAATCCTCGGACCTCATCTCATCTCACTACATCTCGCCAAAATGTTAAAAAAAATGTACAAAATTGTAAAAATTGTAGAAAATTACTAAATTGTAAAACTATAAAAATTTGTAAAAATTGTAATTGTAATATTGTAAAATGTTGACATGTTCCACATCTTAAAGCTTCATTGCTCATGTAAGATCTATGGAATAAAATAAATGAATGAATGAATAAAATAGTTGTTTCATTATTATATGGGTCATTCTCACGAAACCCGTCACATTTCTTTCCCCTGCATAGATTTCTGTAATATCTTGTAACTTGAAAAATGTCTTCTGTGTAAAGAATACAGCACTATTACACGTAGTTATCCACCCTAAACTTGGGTCGATATTATATTTTCTTACCGTCATGCATAGCTTGGAATACCCAAACATGTGGACAGTGGATGTCCCGCACTAGAAAATATAAATTTCAATGAATATCACCTTTAAACTATAAATCCGATTACAAAGAAACACATTGTATTGAAAAGTGCGTGAAAGGAAGTAAACATCCCATATACAACAGTTTTATAAAAGTGCCCAATGTCACTACAGAAGTGGTGTAGTTTTTGTCCACGAGTTTTTGGCTATGCCATGGAGCGGATTATTCTTCGCTTTGAATTTGCCGCTTTGAAAGAGAAGTTCAATGTGGTCCTTCCAGAACATTCGGGAGATGAAGATGATGAATTGTCGGTGCTTTCTCAGACATAAAAAAATCTGCACTTGCGTATCAAGTTCAAAAGCAGCATCGAATAGCAAGTGTTCATTTTTTTAAGTGAACACCGTGGATAAAGTGCCAGCTCAACTACGCAAGGGGGGGATTACCAACTGCTGGGTAACTAATGACTTCATAGGCTATTTATGAAATATGATCGGAAAAATTAATACGCTTCAAAGTAATTAGAATACACCAGCGAAAATTCTGAAATGTGGGTACCGTGGGAGTGGACACCGTGGCTGTAAACACCGTGTATTTATTTAGAACGGGATATTTAGTTCACAGGCCATGATAATTATTATTGATATGATGTTTATGATGTAGCTGGAAAAATACGGTCTCTACATAGTTCTATATGGATACAAAATTGCGACTGTATCATGTATCTGTATTGCACGATGAGTGTTAGTGAACTGGCTAGAGGACGGAAAAAATACGAGAATAAGGGAAGGACAAGAAAAATAAGCTTAAAGACAGAAATTTATAAAAGTAAGAAATCTGACGTTTCAAGAAATGTCAAAAGTCGAAACGTGCAACTTGCAAGGAAAATAGAACCAGAGTGTTTAACGATGGAAACAGATCCTGAAAAGCACGCTGCTTACATAACATCGGAGAGTAATATATGGGCTGAGAGGAAGAAGCAAGGAAAAATTTAAGACAGTTTTGGCCATGACTAATAGAGAATTAAGAGAGCGAAGGAAAAATGAAGAGAATGGATGAGAGGATATTGCACAAAAATTAAGAACAAATATATTCAACAATGTAATCATAGTAATTTGGGAAAGGATACAAAAAGCTCTCCTGCTAATAAAAGGTAGTGAAGTTATTCAAAAACTAAAAACTGAAATATTAAGCTTAAACGTTTAACAGAAAAATTGGAAAAGTTTTTTCACGTGTAAAAAAATGAAATAGGCCTATGCCATCTCGTATCACAGACAAGAAAAAAAGCAAACCAATCTCCCTCGCGCACTGCAGTTCGTACTTTGCTAAGAGGGCGTCCAGTTCCTTCTGTCATAAAGAAGAAACGGATCCTTAGAGAGTTGCTAGAACAACAATTAAAATCATTTTCTTCTGTAGAATATAAAAGTAAACAATTAGTAAGACGCATCATAAGTGGCAAAATAATTAAGATGTATAAAATGCTGCAGCACTGTAAGAGAGTAGTTTCTCGCACAGCTGTTAGCCAGAATAATTCCAACAGATACAAGAGTAGCCACATTTTGGAGTACAAGCATCACGTGATACAATGAAGACGTATCAGTATAGTGGTGTGAAGAAAATAAAAATTTGTTAATTTTCAATGAATTGAGTATATGTGTAAATTTCAATGTGGTATTGAATTTTATTTTGTGTAAAGGAGTTGGTTTGTGTCTTCTACAGAAGTGGTTCTTATTTTTTTGTAGGGTATATAAAAGAATCAGAATTAAAGGTAAAATGTTTATCAATATTGTTAGTGCTATAACCTTAAATCATTTTTTTTTCTATTTCAATATCTTCATGAAATAAGTGAAATCAGTCACCGGCGTAGCTCGGTCGGCTGAGGCGCTTGCCTGTCGATCCGAAGTTTCGCTCGGACTTGGTTCGATTCCCGCTTGGACTGATTACCTGGTTGGGGTTTTTTTTCGAGGTTTCGTCAACCGTAAGGTGATTGTCAGTTAATCTATGGCGAATCCCTGGTCTCATCCAGCCAAATACCATCTCACTATCACCAATTCCATCGACGCTAAATAACCGAGTACTTGATATAGCATAGTTGAATAACCAAGTAAAACAAGTGTAATCCAATATGGTATTATTATTATTATTATTATTATTATTATTATTATTTATAAAGATATAAATTAATGCGTTTATCACTGTTAGTGATACTTCAAATTATTAATTAAATATGTTTGCGAGCGAACATAAATACTTACTTCATTTTGTAATATGACTCAATCGCATTATATCTAATAACTATCAGTTAATACTATTATGAATAATAAAATTTGTGACATTTATTTTCAGTATTGATTTCAAGTCGGTGTGTAAATCAAATTGTCCTTACCAAGCCATAGGAATAATCCACGGATTAAAACTGTAGACACCGTGGAGATGCTGTGGAAACCGTGGAATCTGAAAATTGATTTTGTTTTATTTTTCGTAGCACACGAAGATTTAGACATGGCCACTAACACATCTGACTTATCTTTCACACCTTTAACCAATACCTAGCAAAAAATTAATCTCCTTACAATTTCAGTTATTGCCATTTTTGGGTTCCAAAAGTGACGGGTTTCATGAGAATGACCCATATAAAGGTTGTGTTTAATCAGTTTGTACACATTCCACAACAAATACATGAACAAAATGTACAAGATATTGTATGTAAAATGCCTGATGATGCCCGAAGGGCGAAAACGTTTGCTTTAATTTTCATAATATACAATGATCATTTACATATGTAAATGTCATTGATTTTAAATTTGTGATATGTCAATTAGACTGAACTCCAAATAAAAGAATATTATATTATATTGAAAATCATGTTAGCATTGCCGTTGTTCAATATTTCACTTACTTATCCCGAGTATATATGGGTCATTTAATTTATTTTTTTTATAATGTCGCCATAGACGAATCATATAATATTTCAATAAATATAGCGCTCCTCTACAATTCATATTTATTTAATCACGATCCATCTTTAGTAAAAGATGTTTAAAACAGTGTCTATCACCAGGCTACATCAATGTATTGTGGTACTGTTTCCGAATTTCGCGTCGCAAACACTCCCTTTAATGGCGGATGCTAGCCGATTCAATTTGTGACATTTTCCTTGCCTGCCACTTTCGGGTGTCTCTAGTAAGTATTACAACCTCTTTGTTGAGCACCCACGTACAATAATGGGATAAGTAGTTACGAAATATATTCATACTTACCCCATTATTGCACGTGGGTGCTCAATTATGTTCTTTCATGTCTTTCTAGTCAAAATACTAACAACAATACGACCTACCACAGAGTTTTGTGTTATTTTGGATGAGAGTGTCGAAATACAATTTTAATATTTTATTGCTATTACTGGGTTTGAAACGGAATTGTAGTGGTTTTATCCGCATTTAGTTTAACTTTATTACTAGTGAACCGTTTATTTGAATAATCGTTTGTCTTCGAAATAGGCCTACTGTTTATAAGCTACAGCGTCTTCTTCTATAAGCAGTAAGGACTGAAGGGGCAGAAATAAAGGATGCCGGTGTCGAAATACAATTTTAATATTTTATTGCCATTTGTTTTTCACTGGGTCTGAAATGGAATTTTAGTGGTTTTATCCGTATTTAGTTTAAGTACATTACTAGTGAACCATTTATTTGGTTTATCGTTTGTCTTCGAAATAGGCCTACGTTTTATAAGCTACAGCTCATCGTCTTCTCTATAAGCAGGACGGACACAAAGAACAGAAATAAAGGATATTACATAATTTTGTTCATTAAGAAAGCACTCAACACTTAAAGATTTTTTCTTCAGAAAATATATTAATTCCATATTACTGTAAATGAAAAGGAAAAACACTTTTCAATAATTACAAATATAATAAAAAATTACACACTGCATTTACTTATGCATTAGGTATGTACAACAGAGAAACCTACACTTTTCCTTTAGGAAACAAAGATTTGTTAAATCAGCAGTTAAAAAACACGGCAAGGGTTAAATCAATGACGTTATAGTTACCTACCTAGACGCACAGCGAGCGCTGCTGTGCTGTACAAAATTGAAACCCTTCGCGCATCGACATCATTGAGGCATGTGTGGCATTGAACAGGTAGTTGTGGTAGTGACTGCGAGTATATCCAGTGTGCATTTGATGAATTTATCATAATGATGCATTTTTGTAAGGCTTATAACTGCACAAATTGCTTCCGGAAAGGATACAGCATCACTTTTCTTGCGTAAATAACGGTATTCTGAACATTTCACAGAAGATTGCTTCCGGAAATCACACGAAAAAAGGAAAGTCACGCAGTTTCATACTTCTTTAATTTTTCAGAACATCTTATGCTGATAGGTTCATTGTTGAAACAAGTTAAGTTCACATAGACCTAATTTCCATTGGCTACAACTTCATCATTTGAAAAAGTATAGGCTATTTAGTAGAATTTCTTTTTTTCGTGGTATAATATTATTTTTAGGTAGGAAGACATCCTATGAGGATTCTGAAAAGTACTGGAGTCTAAGAACCAGACAATGTAACTGCTATTGCGAATTGTTCACACGTCCCTGATACTATTAATGCGGAACATAATTATATGCTCAGTCTAAAAAAATTAGATTAATGGAAAAGGTGAGTTATAGAAAAAGAATGAACAGATTAGGAGTTTGAAAAATGGAAATCTGCCTTGTAAAAGAAAACGTGACAGATTGTGTTTAGTCAACTGTCCGAAGACAGGTCTGAACATCAGAAGTGATACCAAGACGGCTCCATTTATAAGGCAGCTAGGTCAGGAGATAACGGGGTAGGGTAGCCAGTTCATTTTCCCCTCCATTGCATACATCGCCGACTAGCTACATGTTACACTAGTCAGACTTCAGATGCATACAAACAATTGCTCTTCCTCTGACACATATCGTCAAGTGAGATGTACTGCCTGATAATACGTGGTACAGTCATTAAGTTCTAAGACTTGACGCCTGGAGGGTAGGCTCCCAGAAGAATCTGGATGTATCACAAGATGCCGCATAACACGGCGTACATTTAAACAGAACCACATCCTCCCTCAAAATAGTCTCCGTTGGCCGTTATGCACGTTTGCCAACGTTGGTATAGCTGCTGGAAGCACCGTTGAAAGATGTTGACAGGAAGGTCCCGTATGGCTTCTCTTGTGGCAGTCATGACCTCTTCGGAGGAATGAAATCTACGCCCACGTAGGGTTGCTTTCATGCGAGGAAAGAGAAAAGAATCGCATGGTGCGAGATCAGGTGAGTACGGAGGGTGTGGAAGAACTGTCACCTGTTGTCTTGCAAGTTCCTCTTGGACAATGACAGAGCGATGTGCAGGGGCGTTGTCATGTAGCAACAGTTAATTCTTTGTACGCCATAGCCCAGGTCTCTTACGGCGAATTGAATCTCGTAAACGGCCAAGGATCTCTTTGTAGCGGGTTTTGTTTACAGTTGCACCTGGGATGAATTCCATGTGAACAATTCCATTTGAATCAAAAAACAGTTCAAGCATCATCTTGCCTTTTGACCTGTCTTGTCGGGTTTTTTCTGTCGTGGTGATAACGGCGTTTTCCAGGTTGCGGATTGTCGTTTCAGTTGCGGATCGTAAAGGAAACACCAAGTTTCGTCTCCAGTTATTATCCGGTTGAGAAGCGTCGGATCATCGTCAGCACTACTGATGAGGTCACCACAAATCGTCATGCGATCATCACGTTGGTCTTGCGACAGGTTTCGTGGCACACTGTGCTGGGTAACACGAGACATGTTCAGGTCATCAGACAGAATTTTGTAGCAAGTACCATGGCTGACCCCTACTGTTGCTGCGATATTGTCTATCGATTGGGAGCGGTTAGCACGCACCAACGTTCCAACTTCTTGGATCTTGCGTTCAGTTCGAATTGTTTGTGGCCGATCAGTACGCACATCATCTTCCAAACTTTCTTTTCCTTGCAAAAAACGTCGGTGCCACCTAAACACAACACTGCGACTCACTGCGTCCTCACCGTAAACTTGCTGCATCATTTGAAACGTTTCGGCAGCAGTTTTGCCTAATTTCTGGCAGAATTTGATGTTTGCCCGTTGCTCAAACTGTGACATCTCGGGTTCCGACGTGCGCATTCAAATCACCGTCACAACAAAGACCGTAGTTCTGCTTACAGTGCATGCACTCAACTGTCTCTTGTTGGGTCGAGAGACTGACAAGATACCATACCGTGGCGCCACCTATGCGCTATAGTGCACCACAACGCCACTATGCGCTCAGTATTAGAACTTAATGACTGTACCACGTAGATGTAGGCCTACATATAAGCCAGAACCTCAATCAGAGAATGTGGCAGAAATACAACAATAATACCAAACTTAAGAAACTTGACTAAAAAACTGAAGAAAAAACAGCCTGATTAACGAAAGTTTGCACGACATTTTAAACAGTAAATTTTCAGATCTGACGCTTGATTTAATAAAGAGAGCTACAATATCCCATAATAATAATAATAATAATAATAATAATAATAATAATAATAATAATAATAATAATAATAAGTTAGGGCTATTATATTACATTATTATTATTATTATTATTAATTTAGGGCTATTATATTATATATTATTATTATTATTATTATTATTATTATTATTATTATTGAGATTCCAATTTAATGCATTTTGAAGTAAGATTTAGTGGATTGATTAATAGCACTCAACATAATAAAATCTCTTTACATTTTTTAGGATAAATAGTAGGTATACATTTTCTTCATTCCTGTCCGTTTATATTGTCACTTTGTTCGTCACAATAACTGACATGAATATCAAGAGGATTGTTAGTTTTGAAAAAAATAATATAATTATAGAGCATATACTGTAGGTACTTTATTTCTTCAAGTGCAGTAGTCAGGCTTTCGTAAGAAATTTTATTGACGGAATGTAATCCAGTTATGTTGGTTTTAAATCGTATTGTGTACTTATTATTTTATTATAGTAAGGATAAACAATAATTTCACAGTTTATCATATTTTGATGCATTTTTAAGGGTCCGAATAATTATATTTGAGATATTTGTAGCTAGAAACTTGATAGCCTGTTAGCTTAAGCTGCCACAGTAATGGCGTCGTGAGCACCGTTCTATTTGACCTGTCACGTATGGTCTGCACAGCCACTGGTGTAGGGCCTTGGGTTAAATGGCATCCAACGAAACACAGCTTCCTATGCTCTCCACATTCAGAAGACAAATATATGTACATGACAAGCAGTAGGAGACAGTTGTTGACACGGCAGTTCAAACAATAATTGCTGATTTTCCTGCATATTTACAGAGGAACATGAATTCCAGACCCTCACCTACGAAACGTAAAGCTTATGATATAATGAAGACAGTGTTAATTTCATTTTTTTTCCCAAGAAAATTCAGTTCACCAATATTACAGTAAATAATTTAGGGACTTGAACAATAGGTTGTGTGAAACTGCATCATAAATTATAAACAAGTGTTTTGATGGAGTACTGAAAGAACTTCTAGAAATTATCAGCTCGGAGGGACACCATTTGTCTCCTTTCATATTGTAAATTTCAAATTAAAAAACAATGTAACTTTTATTATAGCAACAATAATTCCTTTCTACAATTCACTTTAAACGCTCTCGTCAACAATAGGATTTGCTCTACACACAGCAACACAGTATTCGTTAGTGCACTCCACAGACGACAATGACAATTTACTTGGACTATTACGAACAACTATGATCTGTTAATTTTAACTAATATTCACAAAGCACTATTTACAACACAGAACTGTCAGTTCTCAGTACACAGCTCGATTGTCTTAGCGAGTTCTTTTAGCTCAGTCACTCGCGTTGGCTGAATCTCGAACCCCAGACCTTCAAAGACGATCCGCTGAACTTCGAACTCAGGTCCCCCAACTGCGGTCCACTGCACTCGAACTCCGGTCTGCAGGCTCCACAGTTACGGACACAAGTAAAGTCGCGGTCCGGTCTCGAAGCTGGCTTCACTGCTACAGAAGACTATCTCGCTTACTGCCAAATCTGCTCTCCTCTCGGAGGCTGGCTTCCTTTTTATTTGCTAGGCAACGCTTCGCGGGCCTTCCCGACGTTTCCGTTACTGGACAATTCGAGAATAATCTGTCACGCTGCTATTCTCCCCCTTCACCTCGCGCTGCCGTTGGCTTTCTTCACCTCTCGTCGCGCCCCTCTAGTTTGCGCGGCTGCAGCACCCTTCTCCAAGTCACCCGAACCTTCCACGCGCATCCTGCCCTCTGTGGGACGCGTGATCGAGTCTCGACGGGCTGTCACAATATTTATTATCCACTGTTTCAACAATTCTTTTTTTTTTCAAAGGGAATCTGCGAGAAAAGAAAAATACTGTACACACCGCAAGGTATGCCGGGCTTTGTTACACATTTATGCATGGAAAATAATGCTGCTAATTAACAAAATTATGGACTTAACTTCATAAAATTTACATGAAATATGATATATCAGTTGTCTTTTTCCTTTTGAGATTGCAATTATACAGCACATACAACAGGCATGTTTTTTCTTTGTTTTTTTCGTAGTTCTTACAAATACTCTCTAACAATAATACTGGAAAGCTTGCCTGTTTAGCATTGCAAGCGGCGGCGAAAAATGACTGTGCTGCTATCTAGCGGTTTGGATTGTTGAGACATTCCTTGCGGCGTG
Organism: Periplaneta americana; assembly: GCF_040183065.1. Taxonomy (NCBI): domain Eukaryota; kingdom Metazoa; phylum Arthropoda; class Insecta; order Blattodea; family Blattidae; genus Periplaneta; species Periplaneta americana. The sequence goes on along the minus strand of NC_091126.1, from coordinate 113,133,699 downwards.
CTGGGTTACATGAGGAAAAGCGGAGAGGTGTGCATTTGATGCCAATAAGAAAGTGTAAAGGAATAGCATTATTTAGAGTCACAATGTTCACAACATTTTTAATTAATAAAAAGTTACAAAGTTATTGGAATAAAAATGAAATGACACAATTCTCGAATTTTCAAATGTAATTATGATTTATTTGTGCATGTCTTTAGAAGCTTTCACACTTCGCCTATTTCGTTTCTTAGCTAATGATTATCCATTTTATTTTTGATGTAACAATTTATTAGTACACTGAAATATTTGTCAGTGAAGATACTGGCACAGTCGCTGCTTTAGGGAAAAAGCATGTATCTTGTATGTTATCTATTACATCAAGTAGATGTGATTTTAAAATCTCTGCAGGTATGGTACCTTTTGTTAGAAAATAACTTATGGTTTGCTTTAAATTTTTGCACATTCCTCGAATAATGAAAACCATTGCAAGTGGTACTTCTGAAATTTTTATGTCAGTTGAAGTTTGTTGATTAGGTCTATTTATACCTAATGCAATGAATCCCTCGAAGTGTTTGCTTTAGCTTTATAAGTTATATTTTCTTTCAAAGATATTTCATCTACAACAAAAATAGTTGGAACCCTTTCATTCATTAATAGAATATCCTATTTTATTTTTAATAATGAATTGTAAAATGGTAGGATTTATACCGAGGCCTATACCAAATTCATGAAGTCACTTATGGAGAGATCTTACTGCTGATAAACATAATTTTCTTCTTAAAATATTTAGCCTTGAGGTGAGCAATAATGGAATGTTGCGGCAAAACTTTTGTCGTAACTGGAATACCGTCTTCACATTGTCTTTTTTTTTTTAAGCGCACTTGGGGCTAATGAATTCACCATTTAAACAATTTTATTTAAATCAACGTTTGAATTTGCTGTGTTTCGCAGCTGTCATTTCCACTTGAGAAATTTTTCATCTTATAGGAATTCTTGCATCGTAAAAAAATGAACATTATTTAGTGAAATATTAATAATGCCTTTAAAGTATAGGTTTTAGGCAAATTATTTTGTCCGAATAACTACCTGAATCACTTATTATGAAAAAGCATGAGTGCACTTTCTTTACAAAATAAACAATTCACATTTTTATATACGCATCCCAACGCAGACTGGTTTAAAAAAAGTCAAAACTTACAATTTTTGTATACGGAGAAAATATAAAGAAATTGTGTTTTGTATGAAGAAAGTGAAGTAGATTTATGCAGTTTGGTAACTGATTCAGTTAACACACAGAATATTATGTAATTGCTAATGTAGGCCTACTATCCAATTACATGGTAGGGAAGTATCGTTCGTCGTTTCTGTCTGATATCAGAGAACCCGTTTAACTGTTTGTTATCCTTTTCGTTTATTTTACTACACTTTGTGTGGTAATTTTAATATATTGAGTATATATAATATAGGTGAGTATAGATTTAATATAATTAAAGGAATATTCAGCCTCCTCGATGGAAGCTCTAATACGTTTCTCTGGGCCCTTCGTGGTTATTTCATTGTGTTTTGGTTTTGACTCATATTTTCGGAAGAAGGAGCTGTTAAATTTAGTGAAGATTGTTACCTTCAGTCTGTTATTAAAAACAAAATATAAAAAATCATGGGTCGTATTCATAGACATTCTTAGCGCGGGCTTCCGGTGGATGATCAGCGAACTAACGTTTTCGTATTCATAAGCCAGTGTTTGCGATATGATATGACATGAATCCTATACAAGTAACCAGTCGATAGCCGGTGCTAGTTTAGCATTCTCGTAGCGCGGGCTGGCGAAATGTCTAAGAATAGCACCCTTTAACAGTCCTACGACTGATTTGAAACTTCGGTATGCTTTTCCAATTTATTACACTTTATTTTTACTTACCTCTCATGTGCCAAATTATTAGTTATTGAAGTACGATAATCTAAAGTGATCTGAATGTATTATGTGATATTTGTACAAATTTCTGTCCTAATCTAAACGTTTCGTGTAGAACTGTCGACAGTGTTTTTAATTAGTGTTCGCATTTTCCTTATGACATTGCTTGTGTTTTCTTTTTTTAAAGAATTTCAGATAAGGCCGCAAGTAGTGATAGTAGCTGACGCGCCCTATTAAACCCCACTAACTAACAATTAATATTTGAGGAGAAAAATTCGCTCCGGCACCGGGGATCCAACCCTGGTCCTTGGTTCTACGTAACAAGCGCTCTGACCACTGAGCTACGCCGAATTCAATCCACAGCACCGGATCGAACCATCCTCCTTCAATGTTTCCCTTTTGGCCTGACTCCAAGTTAGGCATATATGTTGACGTTTTATGTTCAAGTCAACTGCCATTATACAAGGGGCGCAGTCAGCTGAGTGACTTATTTGGCCGGGATTCCGCAGTTAAGTGCACAGTAATCTGTACAGAAATATGCACTGCTAGCTATGAGAATATTAAAGTTATTTTATTAATTTTTCCTACGGAATAACATCTGTAATATTGACAATAAATATTTGAGGAGAAAAAATCGCTCCGGCGCCGGGGATCGAACCCGTGTCCTTGGTTCTACATACCAAGCGCTCTGACCACTGAGTTACGCCGAATTCAATCCACAGCACCGGACCGAATAGCAGTTGACTTGGACACAAAACGTCAACACATATGCCTAACTTGGAGTCAGCCAAAAGGGAAACATTGAAGGAGGATGGTTCGGTCCGGTGCTGTGGATTGAATTCGACGTAGCTCAGTGGTCAGAGCGCTTGGTACGTAGAACCAAGGACCCGGGTTCGATCCCCGGCGCCGGAGCGAATTTTTCTCCTCAAATATTAATTGTCAATATTACAGATGTTATTCTGTAGGACAAATTAATAAAATATCTTTAATATTCCCACTAACTAACGTCTAGGAATTCAGGCCTTGTCCTTTGAGTTTATTTACCCATATGGGCATGGCACACCTAAAGGACAAAAGCAAATAACTGTAGTAGTAGAAGCAGTAGTAATAATAATAATAATAATAATAATAATAATAATAATAATAATAATAATAATCTTGTAATAGAAAAGTAACATTCTACTGGTGTTTACATGACTACTCTTTATTTCCATCTTTTGGAAATCTGAAGAAAGTTCTAGCAGCTTTTGCTACGCGTAGTTTCAAAAACAAACAATTCCACATTTAACTGACATTGGGTGCAACTAAAATGAGAATAATCCTTACGACATCACGTGTTTGTTGAGGAACAAAGCTCATATCACAGTTCATCGCGCTAATCGTAACGTCATCCTCGCTGCCTTCAATCCCTGCCGCTAGATAGCACTGACGAGTCATTCGCCACTTTTATAGTGAACTTTCCAGTATTATCATTGGAGAGTATTTGCTCCGTATACACAACATTGTAAGCAGACGAAGTTTTACAACGGTGGGCGCTTAGTTCAGATCTGCCGTGTTTCGCGGTGGCACCGCAAAGAGCGCTGTACAGGACAATATGGCCACTCAATGTTTTTCTCTTTCTAACTCGTTGATAACGTCATACAAATTATAAATGTATGCATGGCAGCCAACACTACACTAATTAGCGATGAGAGAAAGGCATATCATGTACTATATGAAAAGCCAATAAGTTGTAACTGTTTTTTTTTTGGAAATGAGCAGTGGGTGATTAAGTACCAGGTCCTTTACTTAGGACTCTTGCCTTATAAAGAATCTGAAGGGTGGCATATGATTAGTTGGATAATGATTATTGTTGCTTAACTAATGTCTACTAGCAGCAGACAAGTCAGATGGACAGTGTTGGTTTGAAATTAAGGTGTAAGGAATGTGTTTGAGAACATCATTAGAGATGGAAATTGCTATTAAGCTAGATGAGTTGAGTATTCAACAATGGATTGGGATGAGTAAGTAGTGAGGATAGGAAATTTTGACGGATCAGCTTGATATATTCTGTGAATTTCATTATACCTAGTATTTCGAATAGTTGGGCGTTGCGAATGCGATAATCCGCTCCTGTTATGGTTCTGCAGATTGCCCTCTGGAGTCCATCTAGGCGTTGAAGGTGACGCGGATGTGCTTGGGACCATATCTCGCAACAGTACAACACATATGAACGGAGTAGTGTAGTATATAGTAAATTCTTGATCTTGAGTGAAGTGGAGGTCTTGAACACCGGGTAAAGCGCCATGAATCTCTGGACGGCTCTGTCGCGGACGGATGTGATGTGTTGTCGGTATGTAAGTCGTTTATCCAAAAATACTCCAAGGTACTTCGTTGTTGTGACAAATTGTATATCTTGTTCTTGAATGGAAAGAGAGTCAGTTCGATATGGAAAGCGTTTGGTAAAGAATACAGCATGAGATTTGCTTCCATTTATTTTGAGGTGCCACTTTGTTGACCATTGAGTGATAGAATCCAGAGCTTCCTGTAGTTGGAGACATCCAAAGTGAAGGTTGACATACTGCGAGTAGATGACAGTGTCATCTGCGTATAGCCCTTGCTGACACTTGGGATGTGTAGGTATATCTTGAACATATACACTAAATAGCGAGGGACTTAAAACTGCACCCTGAGGCACTCCTGCTTTGATGGGGTGAAGATTTGAAATAAGAGGTCCATCCCGTACTTGAAAGGTTCTGTTATGTAGATAACTGTGAATTAATTTAATGTAGGGGGACGGGATATGTATGCTAACGAGTTTGTATAACAAACCGTCGTGCCATACAGTATCAAAGGCTTGTTCTATGTCAAGAAATGCTGCTATTGTGTGCTGTTTACGCTGGAAACCAATTTGGATATGTGAAGTGAATCTATGAATTGTTTCTCTGGTACTATGGTGAGGCTTAAATCAAAATTGTGCATTATGGAGATTGTTAGGGTTGTTTAAGTATTTTTGAAGTCGTGTTAGTATCAGTCGTTCATAAATTTTTCCAAGAAAATCCAGAAGACTAATCGGTCTATAGTTCGTTGATACAGTCGGATCTTTTCCTGGTTTCGATACGGCTATTATGTGCGCCAGTTTCCATGCTGGAGGGAAATAGTTGTGTTGTAGACAGGAGTTGTATATTTTTGTTAGATGGGTAATGGCCCGTTTAGGTAAATGCTTCAACATATCTGGAGAGATTCTGTCTGGACCTGGTGTCTTGTTTAGATGTAGTTTATTGATAGCAGTTTTGATTTCTTGATGATGAGCTTATGGAATAGTATCCCTTGCAGGTCGATGTAGAGTTTCTTGTACTTGTTGATGTATTCTTGTTGAGAAGTGCGGAATTGATGGGTGAGAATTTGGACAGAACCTTCTTTCGAAGGATTTGGCAAGTACGTTGAGTTTCTGTTGGGGATCATAGATGAAGTTATTTGTAGAATCCTGGATGGGGGTTTTTGTTGAAGGTGTGATTTTACCTAATATACGTTTCGTGAAGGACCAGAAATGTCTGGACCTTGGTTGTAACTGTTGTACAGTGCCTTCAAAATGTTTTTCTTTGTACATTTTGGAATTTCCTACGTAGTCCTCGTTGGTATCTGTAAAACGCAGTTTTCGCTTGCGGATCTCCATACTGTTGCCATCGTTTCCTAGCTTTTGTTTTGGCCTTTAATAAAAATTCTAATTCTTGATTTGGGGTGTTATTTGTTCTTACTGGAGTTGATGTTGATAAAACATTTAAAAATGTATTTGTTATAGTTGTAGAGAACATATTTATTGCCATATGTCGTCAGGTGTTAATTTTGGGAGATTTCCTGGTAGTGCGTTATGTAGCCGTTTGTTGTATTCATTCCAGTTAGTGACTCGTGATGCTTGTTTGTGAGATGAGTGCAATAGTAGCGGTACGATGAAAGTAAGTAAAACCGGAATATGATCAGAATCTAGGGCATTGATACAGAATTGTTCAAGTGGTATGTGTTTTGTTTTGTGAAGACAAATATCTAGCACGTCAGGTTTTTTGGCTGCAATCCATGGATATCTTGTAGGTTGTCGTCGTCCATTGATGGCGTAGTGGAATTGTGTGAAATGTTGTAGTAGAAATTCTCCTTTTTGTGTACTAATCCTTGAGTTCCAGGCTCGATGTTTCGCATTTAGATCACCACAGATTATAAAATGTTGATGGTGAGTTATCAGTAATGTAATGTCGTTTTCATTTATGTGGGCATAGGGCGGGTAGTATACGGAAGCAATCAGAGTTTCAAGTCCTATCGAGTAATATGAACACACCAGTGGCCTCAAGTGTTTGAAATATGGGCAGCGTCGCTACTCTGTACGGAATTGTGCGTTTGATGAGGATGGCAGTACCACCACCTGGACGTTGATCTCTGTCTGTTCGTATGACATTGTAGTTTCTGATTCGGAGTTTTGTTGAGGGTTTGAGATGAGTTTCTGTAATATAGGCCAAGTCCACGCTGTAATTGTGAAGTAATGTTTGCAGTTCGAATGTTTGGCGAATTATGCCGTTGGCATTAAAATTCAAGACTTTGAGATTACGATGTAATACTGATGATCTAGGGATGTTCATTTGTGTTGGTAATTAGATTTGTTATACCTTCTATGAACGTTATTAGTTTAGACAGAGGATCAGTAGTGGACTGTAGTTTAGGAAGAGTGGATCGGATGATTCGAAGGTAATTAAAAATATTAAAGGAACGAAGCAGGTGTAGGATGTCTTTAAAAGATTCAGCAGGAGAGTCGGGAAGAAGAGTGGTGTTTGTAGAATGACGAAATGTTGTTTCAAAAACCTGCGACTGCTCTGGTTGCTAACGCTGTGGAAAATCAGAAGAAGTCCAAGCCGGTTGCTGAGTTCGATTTTGAAGACGAAACTTTTGAGTGTTGCGTAGTTTTTCTCGTAAAGCATTTTTGCGTTCTAATTGGACTGGACATTGTCCATAACTAGCTGTGTGTGTTCCATTACAATTTGCACTTATGGGTGTGAGAGCTAGTCCTTTTATAGGGCAATCGGAGAATAAATGCTCTTGACTGCATTTGACGCAGCGAAGTTGTAAGTTGCATCGACGAGAGGTATGTCCAAATCCTTGACATTTGTGACATTGAATTATATGAGACTTGTTCTGTAGCTTTCGATTTTAATTATGTGATTGTTGATGTCTCGTAATTGATAAATTGTTCTCGAGTGTTCAGTGTTTGGTAGTGTAACAACCCATATTGGTATAGGTCGTCTCATGGGTACACCTTCGGTGTCATTGCTAGGTACTGTCATCTGTCGGACATGTTCTACATTGAAGTTGAGAAGTTCGAATTGAGTTTTCATTACATCTGATTCAATGAAAGTTGGAAGTCCCTTCATTACAATTTGTAAAAGTTTGGTTTCTCTTGGTTCATGTGACTAGAATTTAAGTTTTTCAGTCTGGAAAATGTTGTATAGTATATCATAGTCCTTACGACAAGCAGTGTGGTATTTGATCCCTTCAGCAGAGTAGCTGATTTTCATTGGTTGAGTGAGGAGTGACTGCAGCTTTTTATTGCCGGGTGGAATGTTTGTAACTACGATTGGTGGCATTCTTGTTTGTTTGAGATGAGTAGTGGGTTTGTTTGTATTTTAGTTGGTATCAGTTGTATTCTGTAGATTTTCATCATTAGGTGAAATTATATCAGTGTCCATATGAGACGCAAGAGGTTCAAAGCTGTTCTCTAGGTTAATGTCTGGGCGAATAATTGATTCTTGCGAAGAGTTTTGGAATGTATCTGAATTTGCAATTTGTTCCTGAGTAGGAGTTAGTTTTGCTTGTTTCGTTGACTGTTCAGAGCTGTTTCTTCCTGCAGTCAGTGTTATGTTTACTGATGCTTCGGAATGTTGTTCAGTTAAATGAAGTTTTTTCGAGTTCATTTTGTTTTTTGGTGAAGTTCGCGAGAAATTTCTGAGACTAGATATTTGTATCGTGAAGATGGTTTCATTACCTGAAACATGTTGTATCAGTTGCAAATCATCGTCCTCTGGAGACGACATCGTAGTATTGGATGTTGATGTTGGAAGCAGTTGTGGCCGGTTTAAATCTTGTGATGAAAACTAAATCTTCTTTCTGTGACGAAACATAGAGCGGAAGCGGGCAGTCCCGCCGAAGCGGAAGTCCGGAGTAAAGTAAACAAAACGTAGGTGGAATCACTTATAATGTTGCACAGTCACGATAATATTAGTATAATGAAACAGTATAGTCTTATAATAATTAAATAACACAAGGAAACACTCAATAACACGAACTATATACTTGAGAGGCACAATAGCGATGTGTATGAGACACTCGACTAAGTACGTCCACTCAGGAAGGAAGTACGTGCTCGAATCATTGTTGTAACTGTTTTTTTAATTTGTGGCACTTTATATGACTGTTACAATAAGTTCCAGGTCTCTTATGGACCCTTGCCTTTCGCAGTCGTATGGCGAAATATGATTATGTGACATTAACGTTTTCATCTTCCTTTTATCTTCATCAGTGATGGAGATAGGTGAGCTGAGTGTAGCAAGTGGAGGGTGATCACTGAGTTAATTCGTGCATGAGAGGGTTGACGGCAGAATGTAGTTTTTCCAGATAATTTTTCCGTAACGTTCGAACGTAGTGACTAAATAAACTGATGTTGAGGTCTCTGTACAATTGGGTATTCCGGATGTGGTAATCTGCTCCAGAGATAGTTCTGCATACTGCACGTTGGATACCGTCGAGTCTTCGAAGATGGCGGGGGTGGGCGTGAGACCATGCTTCACATGCATACATCATGAGTGATCTGATGACGGATATGTAGAGTTGTAATTTGGTTTTTGTTGGTATTGAGCTCTTGAAGTTGGGATATAGGAACATGAATCGTTGAAAAGCTCTATTTCTCACGGAATGAATATGGTGTTTGAACGTTAGTCTCTTGTGAAGGAGGACTCCAAGATATTTTGCTAATGAACTAAAGGGGATGGCTTGATTTTGAATATGAAGCGGCTCATTTATACGGGAGAAACGTCTTGTGAATATGACTACCTCTGATTTGGTGTTATTTATTTTAAGCCGCCATTTCGTTGACCATTGCGTTATTTTATCTAGAGCTTCTTGCATATGTTTGCGGGCATACTGTATATTGAAATGCTTCGTATATATGACTGTATCATCTGCATAGAGGGCATGTTGGCATTTTGAGTGCGAAGGGATATCTTGAACGTAAGCTGAATATAGAATTGGACTTAATATGGAACCTTGAGGTACTCCTGCATGAATTGGTTTTTAAGTGGAAGTTTGTTTGTGATAATGGACTTGAAATGTTCTTCCTTCCAGAAAGTTTGCTATTAGGTGAATGTATACATCAGGATTGAGAGTTTTTGTAACTTATACAGAAGTCCATCATGCCAGATAGTATCGAATGCCTGCTCTATATCTAAAAATGTAGCAACGGTACGTTGTAGAGATAAGAATCCTGTCTGTATGAAGTGCGTTAGCCTGACCAATGGTTCCCGAGTGCTATGTTCAGATTTGAATCCAAATTGTTCGTTTTGAATAACATCTGGAGCAGTTAAGATTGGACGTAGTCGTGATAGCAGAAGTTTTTCCAATATCTTTCTTAGGAAGTCAAGTAAACTGATAGGTCTGTAGCTTGTAGGAAGTGTGGGGTCCTTTCCTGGCTTGTGGATTGCAATAATTATGGCTGCTTTCCATGCTTGTGGGAAGTAAATGAATTTGAAACAGGCATTGTAGATCTTCGTTAGGTGTATTATGGAGCGTCGGGGTAATTACTTCAATGCTTGTGGAGGAATGTTGTCTGGACCAGCTGTTTTCTGAAGTGGGATTTTTTGCGTATTATGTTATGTACCTCTCGTGGGGTGGTGACTGGTATAGTGTGTCTTGGAGGCTGTTGTAGTATGCTCTTCACAATTTGCGTGACTTCCTCTGTGAATTTAGGTTCGGATGGCTCTTCATGTGGTTCAAAACGATGTTGGAACGAATCTGCAAGAATTTCAGCTTGTTTTCTAGGATCATATATCATTTGGTGGTTGGTATTTTGTGTAGGTGTGTTATGTGAGGTATTTGTTTTACCTAATAGTCTTTTTGTTAATTTCCAGAAATCTTTTTTAGTTGGTGGAGAATTTTCTATTTTTGTGGCGAAGGCGTTTATTTTGTATGTTTGATGTTTTCTTCGTATGGCTCTTTGGTATCTGTTAAATGCTCTCTTGGCTTGTGGATCCCGGAATTCCTGCCATCTTTTCCTTGCTTTAGCTTCGGCTGTAAGGAGTGGTTTCAGGTCTGGAAATTCGTTGAGTGATGAAGATATTGACGATGTAGTAGTGACAGAGTTGTAGGTTGCAATAATCGTGTCCGTAAATTATTGTAGTGCTGTATCTATATCCGATGGTTCAAAATACGGAGATTTACTGGTATTGACTCGTGGAGTTGTTTTGTATATTCGTCCCAATTTGTCGTCTTTGCTATTATATTTTTCATTTCATATTTTGTGATCGGTTTGTTTATTGTAATTAGGATTGGAATATGGTCGGAATCCAACCCTGTGAGACATTGCTGATTGGTTGGGATAGTATTGGTTTTATATAAACAGATGTCTAGAACATCTGGTTTATGTATTTGTGACCAAGGATATCGGGTTGGCATTAATGGGCCTGCAATCGCATAATGTTATTTTATAGAATGGTCCAATAGAAATTGACCTTTTGGCGTAGTGATACGGGAATTCTAGGATATATTCTTTGCGTTAAAATCACCACAGCAGACGAAATTGTTTTGGACAGAAACTAATGAGGTCATATCAGGTTCGTTCATTTGCAGATACGGTGGATGGTAAACAGATGTCACTAATAATTCAGTATTATAGAAATTAATGTAAACTCCAGTGGTTTCTAATATGTTGAATTGTGGTAATATTGCTCGTCTATGAGGTATATTGGATTTTATAATTATAGCGGTTCCTCCACCATTCCTCTGAAGTCTGTCTGTACGATGGATTTTATAGTTGCAGATTTTAAATTTCGTATTTGGTTGTAAGTGTGTTTCAGTGATGCATGCTTTATCTATGTCATATTTGTTTAATAGTTGTTGTAGTTCGTAGGTTTGGTTTTTGACTCCATTTGCATTAAAATTTAGTAATAACAGATTTTTGTGTCCTACCATTGGCTAAAGGTCCATCGACAGTGGAGTTCATATTTGTGAATAGAGTAAAGCCATCTAGCAGAACCATTATTTTAGACAAAGGGTCTGGTGTCATTTTGAGGCGTTGTATTATTATATTAATTGTACGAATAATTCCCTTTATGTTTATTCCTCGGAGAAGAGCAATAATACCTTTTAATGAATCGGCAAGAGATTCAGGAACAGATTGTGAATATGCTGAAAATGAGCCGAAAGTGTTTTCGAAAGCTGATAAATTTCTCGATCTTGGTTGTCGCATTGTAGGAAAGTCGTCTTGTGTTGGTATTGGTAGATGTCTGTTTGCTGTGGAGTTTATGGTTTGTTTGTTTCTCAGTTTCTGTCGAAGCAAGTCTCGTTGTTCTTGTTGAATTGGGCACTGTCCGTAACTGGCAGTATGTGTTCCTTGGCAGTTGGCGCATTTAGCTGGGTATTGGATTCCTTTCGAGGGGCAGTCTACAAATAAATGATCGTTTCCACATTTTACGCAATGAGTTTCTAGATTGCAACGTTTTGATGTCTGTCCAAACCCTTGATATTTGTGACATTGTGTTACGTGAGGAGTTGGTCGATAGGCTTCAATAGTTACTAAGTAGTTGTTGATGTCGTGTAATTGATAAATGGTTCTAGAAAATTCTGTGTTTGGAAGTGTTATAACCCAGATTGGAATTGGGCGTCGCTGAGTGGATCCGTCTGGTGTATGATATGGCATCGTCATTTGTCGCACATGTTCTATTGCGTAGCCTAGTTTTTTTAATTCTTCCTTTACAACAGCTGATTCAACAGATGCGGGGAGTCGTTTTAGTACTACTTGTATGAGTTTGTTTTCTCGTCGTTCATGGGAATAGAATTGAAGTTTTTCATTTTGTAAGATTATTATAGAGTTTGTCATAGTCAGCTCTGCATGCAGTGTAGTATTTTATGCCGTCAGATGTGTAACTAATTTTTATGGGTTGACTCAGCCTACTTTGTATTGTCCTGTTTTCTTCAAAGGAATTTCCATCTGGTTATTTTTTTACAACTATTGGTGGCATTCTAATTTTTTAGTCGTATTATCTGGGGTAGTGGATTGCTTATTGTTGTCATCCATGGGTTCATAAATATGTTCTTGGTCCATTTCTTGTTCGAGAGGAGAAAATGAATTACTCAGTGGTATACTTGGGTGTATATTTGACTGCCAGTGTTCGTTTTCCTCTTGGTTTAATTTTGGTTTCTTTGTGGTTTCCGTTTGTTTAGGTTCTCTCTTTGAAGAGGAAGCTGAAGAATTATTTATTGTTGGTGTCACTGTTGATGTGATATTTGTACTTACAGTTTTCGTGCTGTTTGTTACTGTTGTTGTTGACGATGTTTTACTCGCAGTCACGATAGTGAATACTCCTGGTTGACTTTCAATGATGCTCAGGTTTTCCTTTGGTCGTCTGTAGACCCTTACGGGTGTAGAGGCTGTGCCGTCGTCAGAATCAGATGATTGTGTAGTAGATTCATGTTCCTTGTTGACACGTTGAGTCGAATTGTCCACGTTGTGAGAACCCGCTATCGGGTTTCCACTTGTGGTGATGTGCTGATATTCTGCCAACACAAGTTTGACGTTTTATAATCACTAATAGTTTAATTCTATATGTATATATATTACACACAAAAGTAGCACTAAATAACACAACACGAAAATAGTTCTAATACACTAAGTTATCTTCAACGACTTGCTCGTAAGAAGTAGCGTCAAAAAGCACGTCCTTTCACCAGCAGTGTCTATCGAAGAGTCTCTTGTAACTGTATGAGATCGTGGACGTAGTTTATAGACCTAACACCAGAGTCGCATTGATACGATGCCTCCAGCTCAGGAAACCCGTGCGGCAAAAGAACTGTTAACCAAACACATTAGTACCGGTGTTCGATTCCAGTATAGACGTAATTCCTTGGAACATGTATGAGTGAATTGCAAATTATCGTAAAATTAGAATATATAAAGATCCAATGACGCGACAGGGAATGGAATGAGAAGACAGAGAGTGGAGAGAGAGGACATAGAGTGGACTTCGAGGACAGACACTTTACTGGTAGCACGGAGAGTGTAGTGACAGGACATAGATTGGACTGAGAGCACACAGAGTGGACTGAGAAGATAAAGAGTGGACTGAGAAGACAAAGAGTGGACTAGGGGACAGAGAGTGGACTGGTAGGATAGAGAGTGTAGTGACAGCACAGACATTACACAGAGATCATATAGAGTGGACTGAGAAGACACAGAGTGGACTCAGGACATAGAGTGGACTGGTAGGGCAGAGATGTGTAGTGACAGCAAAGGAATTGGACTGAGAGCACATAGAGTGGAATGAGAAGACAGAAAGTGGACTGAGACGATATATATTGGACTGAGAACATTGAGAGTGGACTGAAAGGATAGAGAGTTTACTGACAGAACAGAGATTGGACTGAGAGCACATACAATGGCTCGAGAAGAACGAGAGTGGTCTGCTAGGACAGAGGGTATGGTAACAGGACAGGGATTGGACAGCGAGAACACAGAGTGGACTCAGAAAAGAGAGAGAGGACATAGAGTGGACTGAGAGGATATAGAGTGGACATAGAAGACAGAGAGTGCACTGAGAGGGCATAAAGTGAACTGAGAGGACAGAGACTGGACTTGTAGGACAGAGAGCTTACTCACAGAACAGAGATTAGACTGAGAGCACATAGAGTGGACTGGGAAGAGACAGAGTGGACTGAGAGAACATAGAGTGGACGCAGGTGACATAGAGTGGACTGACAGGACAGAGGGTGTAGTGAAAGAACAGAGATTGGACTGAGAGCACATAGAGTGGACTGAGGGGACATAGAGTGGACTGAGAGCACATAGAGTGGACTGAGTGTACAGAGAGTGGACTGAGACGATATAGAGTCCACTCAGATGACATAGAGTGGACTCAGAGGATGGAGTAGACTGAGAGCACAGAGAGTGTAGTGGCAGAACAGAGATTCGACTGAGAGCACATAGAATGGACCGAGAGCACAGAGAGTGGACTGAGAGGGCATAGAGTGGACGGAGGGGACAGATACTGCACTGGTAGGACAGATTGTGTAGTGACAGAACACAGATTGGACTGAGAGCACATAGAGTGAACTGAGAGGACAGAGAGTGGACGGAGAGAACATACAAAGGACAGATAGGATAGAGACTGCTCTCAGGCCGGTTACACACTAGAGATGTGTAATGTGAAATGTGCGCCGAGAAATGCATCAGATCGAAATCATTGTTTTAAATGGAATGTCACACACTACCACGAGTTTCTCGCTTACTTCGCAAGAGGCAAACACATTTCTCGCTCTGATCGTTAGCCCGGCGAATTTTTCAAGACACATTCGACCTCTGTCAACGATTACGATTACACATAGATATCGGGAAAACATTTTTCAGCTGTTTTAAATGCAGAAAAATTAGCAAAATTGTTCTAAGTCAGATCGGCCATTGAAATTTTTTGGTGTCATACAAATAAGTATGATACACGAGACGATAACTATAATAATACTAAACTGAAGACCTCCCCAGTAAAAGGAATGCAATATCAAATTAATAAAATATATGATGTCGGTAGGAAAAGAAATTTTAAACCATTTATTTATAACAATAAATTGAACTCAATGGCTGAATAAACTTTTATCCCTGTTTAGTGAAATGTTTATGATAGTAAATATTGCACTAATGATATATGCTCCTGAAATAATTTTCCTTTCTACTGAAACATGAATTTACAGTTTTGTTGGTTATGTCCTTATTCCGGAGAAGTCTTCAAATACAAGAAGAAATCTGGAAGGAGATATCAACCGATTTAATCAGACATTAATTAGATTATGTTCCTGATTTGCAATGCCAATCAACATAAGATTGGCTGTGAATGAAATTGTGACTTTGTTATTACATAATACTTAACAATGAAGAGATATGATTTTATATTAAATATTACTGTATGTATTACTTGCTAGTCAACACGATAATTTGTTAAGGATTCAGTTGTCTTCATTGTACTCGTGATGCAGGGGTTTGCATTATTGGCCTGAAGAGAATGCTATTCCTGTTCATGAAAAAGTGAACAGTATCATTCCGTTTCGCGATAAAGTGAAATACAATTTCCTGCATGTCGTTTAATGTAGTGAGGGAATAATTGTATTTCTCCAGAAAAATTGCACCGTAGAAGGCACAATTTTCATTTGTTTGACTGGCTTCTGCGAAATGTCAAATGTGGTAAAAACATGGTTTTGGTTTGCAGCAACAAATATTGTATTTTCAGGTTAAAAATCTTTTGATACTTGTGTATTCTGATATGTTGTTGTAGCCCACACTTGTTAAAATTATAAAAATTTGAGTCTTCTGTATTTTAATGCATTGTTGTAGCCACCCTCAGTTGTTACAAATGGAACACTCGTTAGATCCAAGATGCAATACTATGAAAACTGGTCATTTCCCTAGTAATTCGTGCTGGAACTATTGCGTCTTATGTTGATAATTTCTCCAAATATTTTATATAATTGGGTGCCATGAAAGAAGCTCCATCACCTCCTATATTATGACCACATTGTCATAGTTACTGAAGGCCGTGAAAAAAATTGAAAACGCATAGTTCCACTTTCGCATTAGTCTATCAAATACACTTATTGCAATATAAATCTTTTATTTTCTTGGTAATGGAGCAACAAACTTCTCAAAGAAAATAAACCTTATATTTCATTAATTCATGTTTTGCGCCACAAAATTATGTCAACTACTTACCTTTTTAATATTATTAAAGTGTTGGTTCTTGGTTTGATCCACTGCTATATTTTTATGAAGAAATTGGATGATTCATAAGGTTCAAACTATAGGCTATAACATAATAAACATAGAAAAACACAATTATTTGTATATTAGGCCTAACATTTTATTTATATTATACTGAGAATATTAATATCTTATTTATCTGTAGCCTACAATGAACTGAATTTAGGATACTGTACCATATGTATAGAGTCCGAGGATTAGGAAGAGCTGTATCAAATTCTTTAACAAAGTTATATGTGTTAGGGGAAAGAAAATTTATAAAATTGTTACTCGTACGTTTTCATCACACTATTTCTTTTGCTTCTTACCGCTAACCTTTCATATGTCTCTTGAGAAGAGATACAAAATTCTTTGAAATGAAACGTGACATATCACAAAACTCGTGTTCAAACAAGATTTTCTGCTTCACAGTTTCCAACACACCTTTCAAATCACCCAATAATTTCATCACTCGCCATTTATACTGTTGCAATGTCTTATTCTCTTTTTGTACACAAAACTATTATTTCCTTGACTTTCTTATCCTTCTTCAACAGAACCCGAATTTCATTTTCAGTATCAGCTTCCAATGGCATAATGGAGGTCCCAACTTCGTCTACAACTGTCACAGTAGAGAGAGGGAGAGAAAGATTTCGGCAAACTTCCGTTTCACTCTTCTTCTTTCCTGAAAATAATAATTTATATAATATAACGAGCCTACTTGATACACAGTAGCGAATAGATATACCAATATTATTACGGTTAACTATCAGTGTAATGTTCATCTAATTAACCTTTGGTTCTTCAAGGTGCAAATATATACCATGGCGGCTCGCACCCTCAAAAGTTGGTGAAGCTCTTTTATTAAGGAACATGACCTACGACTTACCTATTTTTTGTAGATTAAGTTGATTCGTCTGTCTCTATGGAAAGAGAATTGCACTGATGTCATCATGAAATGGCTGCTTCTCAATCAGATCATGTAGCAAGTCCTTGTGAATGGAGATGCACACCAAGGATGTTAATCTCCCTTGTGCCATTGAATTGCGAAGATTTGTCTTTATGCGGTTGAGTGCAAAAAAATTTGGCTCCACTGAAACGCTTGATGGCGGTAATGTCACAATAAGGGACAAGAGCCTGTGGTTTCTTCAATACGTCTTTGTTTTATCTAACAAGTTTTAATGCTTGTATCAGGGGAAATGTTCTGGTACTCATGATCTGCATAGAGAAGCTCTAGTTCTGTTTTCAAACGACTTACTTTGAACAAATTTGGGAAAGTCTTTTATAGAGTGGCAAGAGCACTAGAAGGAAAAATATTTGAATACTGAAGAAATTTTGAAGTATTGGCAAAAGAACAAAACTGAAGCTGTTCAATGTCTTGATATCTAGTGTAAACTTGCATAAAATGACGTCACGTATTTAAAAAATAATTATTTATACTTCTGAAAAAGTACACCTTCTGACAGCTTAATATATTTCCGCCCTGAAAATTCACCCCTTTCTTTAGCGTTAAAAAAACTGACAAAAACTTCATCTGTTTTCACAAAATCCATCCGAGTTCCATGCCGATTTTTTCATTCCAACTAACAAACAGGGCCAACAAAACAATTTTTCCAAATAAGAACTACAGCACAGCCACTGATATTCACTGTGCCACGCACTCTTAAAATGTTTGTTGTAAGATCTTGCACCTTTCCTTTTCAACTTTTTTGCCGATATATTAATAACAAGTGCTGGTTTCCCCGCTAACAATTTGTTATTTTAGTCGGTTATTTGACGACGCTGTATCAACTACGAGGTATTTAGCGTCTTTGAGATTTTGTCGAAATGAGGCCGAGGATTCGCCACAGATTACCTGACATTCACCTTACAGTTGGGGAAAACCTCGAAAAAATCCAACCAGGTAATCAGCCCAAGCGGGGATCGAACCCGCGCCCGAGCGCAATTTCAGACCGGTAGGCAAGCGTCTTAACCGACTGAGCCACGCCGGTGGTTTACCCGCTAACACTACGGCTGGTATTCATAGTCGACACTTTCGATTAAAGTGTCCTTTGGAAGACGCAAAGTACCACTTTTCCTTTGCACAGTCGACACTTTGGTGCAAAGGATCACTTTGGATGAAAGTGTGCTTCCGATCACACTTTGAGCCGAAAGTGTCACTTTGTAGAAAAATGGCGGACGTCTTGGAAGTTATCGAATTATTTATTAGAACGTGCGGAAGATATGGCACAATTAGTGGACAATGTACGAAAGCGCTACATTAGGGATAGGCCTAAAGACAATCCCGTGGAATTTTATAATGATATAAAATTTAAAAAAATAGTTCCGATTTGATAAAAAAAACTGTTATTGAGATTGCTAATCTTTTCGATGACCTGTTGACAAAAACGAATAACAGAGGTTTGCCAGTGACTCCAATAATACAGTTATTGACTGCATTAAAATTCTATGCTATAGATATGTACCATACGTTATACTTGTTTTTTTTTTAAAGATGGGACATGACAGTTAAGCGGCCGAGCTTGGAACTACAGTGCTATGTTGCCAATATGGACTACCACACTGCCAGCTGATAGAAGTTAGCAGTTGACGTTAAGATGGCTGACGTTAAAACATTCATTGACAATTGACGCGAAGGTAAAAAAAAACAATACAAAAATCGACAGAGAATCAAAGACGAAACGTTCCAATATTAACATCGTGTGCACAATAAATGTTGCCAAGAGAGCTATTAACCACTCGTCACTTGGGAACGGAAGTTTGGCAACTCAACCGTCGTTACCATAGCAACAGACTTACCATGCTATGTGACATTCAGTTGTTTTTCCGATCGCAACGCTCCTGTCATGTCCCATCTTTAAAAAAAACAAGTATAGTATCTGTAATATTACAGTTCAGGTATTTCTGTAGTAACATTCGTATATTTATAACCTCAATTCGATGAAGTGATGTGTAGGTAGATATTCCTATATAACCTATTTTTTATTACTGAAACGAATTTTTTCAACTTAAATAATATTAAACTAACTTCAATCTAATGTAGGCGTAACTATCTTAAATTAGCATTGAGAGAACTCACGTGCCTGCCTACTAAGCAGATTCCGATTTTGATTTTCGTTGACTACCGGTGCCTATATTTTGAGATAAGGTTTATCTTGATGTTCATATAATCATTATTTTGATAATGTATGTTTTCATGCCGGTAAGCAATATATCTATTATGGCTGCTTCTGCTGAGATACTGTCTCTAGTTCATGTGGAGTCATAACCTCACCATGAAAAGAGATCTCATACCATTAGGCCTATTTTGTTTTGCATTGTAGAAAAATTTGGAATTAAAAATATTCCTTAAGAGCAGCCAATAATGGAAACAAGAGAGAGAGAAAATAATAATAATAATAATAATACTAATAATAATAATAATATTATTATTATTATTATTATTATTATTATTAGTATTATTATTATTATTATTAATAATAGCAATAGGCCTAATGTGTTTCATTCTTTTGACTTCTATTCACTATTCACGAAAAAGACAAAAATGAAAATAAAGGGAATAAAACGATATATCAATGAAGCAAGTACGTATAAAAAGTAACCTAACGATATAAATTATATATATATATATATATATATACATATACACATATACACACAAAACTTAACCTACTCAGTCCATCTTTAACTACATAAAGCAATAGAAGATATGTACAAAATCTAACCTAACTATATAAATCAGTGGAACTGGTATATACAAAACCTAACTTAACGATAGAAATCAATGAAAAAGATAGGTACAAAACCTAATCTAACTATATAAATCAATGGATCAGCTATGTATTGTACAAAACCTAACCTAATTTCACCAGCAGTATCACTACCTATTTAATAAAATGTTATATATCTGAATTGGCTGAAATAATCTGAACTATCGGCAGCGAAAACTGGAAACTGAAATAAGTCAACTTTAAATATATATTTTCTTTTTCGAGCGATAAATTAGGCTCCCAACTGAAATCACAAGCATTATAATCTGTGGGCTACACATTAATTTGTTATTGTTTGTTCATTTGTTTTGAAAGGCATTGTGGGACTTCTGTTACCAACCAAATTGTAACTCTACACTTTGCTGGCGTAAAGTAACACTTCGTAAAGTGCACTTCTTCAATCGTCTATGAATTCCACTAATATGAAAGAGACACTTTCGTCAAAAGTGTCACTTTACAAAGTGGTGATATAAAGTGTCGACTATGAATACCAGCCTACATCTCTTTCATCACTTTCAGTCCATCGCGAAAATGGTGTCTGTAACGCGCTACACACTATATCGTTTATAGGATACATTCCTCGTTGTTAATAAAAATATTTGAGTCACCACTTTTAAAAATAATTATAAAACTATCACTAAAAATAAATAACTGCTTAGTTAACTTAATCTTCTAATATATCGCTTTAGAAACAAGACATAACAGAGTCACTCTGTTCACACGTCTCAAAAACTGAAATTAACAGGTACAAAAAGCGTGAACACTGTGAACGACAAGGAATTTTATCTCTTTGTATTCGCGTGCCGTTATATTCCTTTCAAAAGAGCCAAGCCAGGAGGCTATAATGTGTTTGCAGCTACAAGAGAAATGTTTTGTTAGCGATTCAAGTACCCTCGCAGACAGGTTCTATACAAATCTCACAAGGGTTCGTTGCCATGTTTACCCGTAAACAAATCCGCAAATTGAGAAGCTCTACCTCTGAAAGAGGGATATAGCTGCAATTGTCATCCTTCTCCACTCTGCGCCAACCATAGTGACAATGGGACTAGTGTTCCATAATGCAGAATACCTAAGTGCAGAACATATCACAACGCAGAACGTAAAAGACAAAAATGAAGTGAAATAAAATATTAAAATACTTGTAAATAAGTGAAGTTGCGCTTAGTAAACAGGTGAAGTGCCGCTTCACGACCTTCACCCGAAAAACCGCACATGATATATACAGCACAGCCCCCTTTCTGATACACATATGATGAGGTCGTGCCATCCATATCCTCCTCCCTGAAGTGTCTGGAACAAATTGTGCTGCGACAACACGAGGTGTCCGAACAGCTTTAACCTCAGGATCCTTTGGAATGCTGTAACACAAGTTAAATTTAAATATTAATAAACGACCTCCGGATATTTACGTATATAATGTCATTAGTCTCTCATACATACCCATGATAGGTTATTCCAGGTAAGTTCTTGGACTCTTTATTTCCTCTGCCATATAGCACACCGGATCGACATATTTAAATTAATCAAAATATTACTAAAAAAATTTAAAACAACACAACTACACCATAGTAATACAATGATAGGTTAAATTAAGATGGCTACCGCGCGACACTGGCAACTATTTTCTATTCTGTACTCTTTGGTTCGATTACACATTTCTCGACGCTGTGTGTGGACAATGCTGTCTCGCCTCTCTTGCGCATTTGTCGGCACACATTTCACATTACACATCTCTCGGTATAGTGTGTTACCGGCCTCAGAGGACAGATACTGGACTGGTAGGACAAATGTTGGACTAAGAGCACAAAGAGTGCACTGAGAAGACAGGAAGCGGACAGTGAGGACATAGAGTGGACTGAGAGTACAGAGAGCGGTCTGAATGAACATAGAGTAGACTCAGAATACATAGAGTGGGCTGAGAGGAAAGAGAGTGGACTGAGCGCACAGAGAGTGTAGTGACAATACACACAGAGAGAGAGAGAGCGAGAGAGAGAGAGAGAGGACTGAAGGGTCATATGGTAAACTCAGATCACTTAGTGTGGATTGAGAGGATAGAGAATGGACTGAGAGCACAGAGAGTGTAGTGACAGAACACAGATTGGACTGAGGGCACATAGAGTGCATTGAGAGCATACAGAGTGGACTGAGAGAACATGGATTGGACGGAGAGCACAAATACTGGACTGGAAGGACAAAGATTGTAGTGGCAGGAAAGCGATTGAATTGAGAGCACATAGAGTGGATTGAGAAAATATATAGTGGATGTGAGGACATAGATGTGACTGAGAGGAGATACAGTGGACTGAGTGGACAGGGAGTGGACTGAGAGGACTGATAGTGTAGTGACAAAACAGAGATAGGACTCAGAAAACATAAGTGGACTGAGATGACAGACACTGGACTGGAAGGAGAGGGATTGTAGTGACAGGACAGAGATTGGTGTGAGAGCATATAGAGTGGACTTAGAAGACATAGAATGTACTGCGAGGATATAGAGAGGACTGAGAGGACCGATGCTGGAGTGGTAGAACAGAGAGTGTAGTGAATGACAGATAATGGACTGAGAGCACATAGAGTGGACTGAGAAGCCAGAGAGGGGACTGAGAGAACATAGAGTGGACTGAGAGGTCATAGAGAGGACTCAGATGGCATAGAGTGGACTGAGAGGACAGAGGGTGCAGTGAAAAAACAGCGATTGAACTCAGAGCACATAGAGTGGACTGAGGGAACAGAGAGTGGACTGAGAACACATAGAGTGGATTGGAGGGACAGAGAGTGGACTGAGGCAACATAGAGGGAAGTCAGATGACATAGAGTGGACTGAGAGGATAAAGAATGGACTGAGAGCATAGAGAGTGCAGTGATAGAACAGAGATTGGACTGAGAGCAAATAGAGTGGACTGAGAGCCCACAGAGTGGATTGAGAGCACAGGCAGTGGACTGGGAGAACATAGATTTTACTGAGAGGACAGATAATGGACTAGTAGGACGGAGATTGCATTGAGCGGACAGAGATTGGACACAGAGCCCATAGAGTGGACTGAGAGGATAGAGAGTGGACTGAGAGGACATAGAGCGGACTGAGAGGATATAGAGTGGACTTAGATGACGTGGAGTGGACTGAGAGGACAGAGAGTGTAGTAAAAATAGAGAGATTGGATTGAGATTACACAGAGTGGACTGAGACGACATAGAGTGGACTGAGGGAGCTGAGAGTGTAGTGACAGGACAGAGATTGGACTGAGAGCACATAGACTGGACTAGGACTAAAGAAAGTGGACTGGTAGGACAGAGGGTAAAGTGACAGGACAGAGTTTTACTGAGAGCACATACAGTGGAATAAGAAGAGAGTGGGCTGAGAGGACATAGAATGCACTGAGAGGACATAGAGTGGACTGAGAGGACAGATACTGGACTGGTAGGACAGAGTGTAGTGACAGGACAGAGATTGGATTGAGAGCACATAGAGTGGACTGAGAAAACAGAGTGGATGAGTGGACATAATGTTAACTGAGAGGACATAGAGTGGACTGAGTGGAAAGAGTGGACTGGGAGGACAGATATTGGACTGAGAGGACTGATAGTGTAGTGACAGAACAGAGATTGGACTGAGATCACATAGAGTGGACTGAGGGGACAGAGAGTGGACTGAGACTGCATAGATTATACTCAGAAGACATAGAGTGGACTGAGAGGACAGATGGTGTAGTGTAAGAACAGAGATTGGACTGAGAGCAATGCTGGGTAACTTTCGGTGCTGGACCTCGGACTCATTTCACCGGCATTATCACCTTCATACCATTCAGACGCTAAATAACCTAGATGTTGATACAGCGTCGTAAAATAACCCAATAAAAAAACTGAGAGCACATAGAGTGGATTGAGTGAACAGAGAATGGACTGAGAGATATAGAGTGTGCTCAGATGACATAGAGTGGATCGAGAGGATAGAGGGTTGTCTGAGAGCACAGAGAGTGTAATGACAGAACAGAGATTGGACTGAGAGCACATAGAGTGAACTCAGAGCACAGACAGTGGACTCAGATGACACGGAGTTGACTGAGAGGACAGAGAGTGGATCTGAGAGGACAGAAATTTATTGACAGAACAGAGATTGGACTGAGAGCACATAGAGTGGACTGACGTGGCAGAGAGTGAATTGAGATGGCATAGAGTGGTCTGAGCACATAGAGGTGACTGAGAAGATAGAGATTGGACTGAGAGGACATAGATTGGATTGAGAGGACATGGAGTGAACTGAGAGGACATAAAGTGGATTCAGATGACATGGATTGGACTGAGAGTGCAGAGAATGGACTGAGAGGACAGAGGGTCTAGTGACAGGAAAGACATTGGGCTGAGAGCACATAGAGTGGACTGAGAGGACAGAGAGTGAATTCAGATGACATAGAGTGGTCTGAGAGGACAAAGAGTGTACCGAGAGGATAGAGAATGCAGTGAATTTACAGAGATTGGACTGAGGACACATAGAGTGGAGTGAGAGGACATAGAGTGGACTTAGAAAACATAGGGTATCACTGAGAGGACATAGAGTGGACTGAGAGGACATAGAGTGTTCTATTTTGACATGTAGTGTACTGAGAGGGCAGAGAGTGTAGTGACTGAACAGAGATTGGGCTGACAGCACATAGAGTGAACTGAGTGGGCAGAGAGAGGATTTAGATGACGTAGAGGGGACTGAGAGGACAGAGAGTGTAGTGAAAGTACAGAGATTGGTCTGAGGGTACATAGAGTGGACTGAGAGGACATAGAGAGTGGACTGATAGGACATAGAGTTTACTGAGAGGACATAGAGTGGACTCAGATGACATGGAGTGGACTGAGAGTACAGAGAGTGGTCTGAGAGTGCAGAAAGTGTAGTGACAGAACGGAGAGTGAACTGAGAGCACAGAGAGTGGACTGAGGAGACTGAGAGTGGATTCAGATAACATAGAGTGGACTGAAGGTTAGATACTAGACTGGTAGGACGGAGAGTGTAGTGACAGGACAGAGATACTTTCTTGCTCCCCCCAATCTCATCGACGCTAAATAACCTCGTAGTTGGCATAGCGTCCTTAAATAACCAACAAAAAATAATTATGTATTAGCCAGAACTTGTGTTACAAATTACCGCTTAACGTAGCCACAGAATATTTGCTTATATTGCCGGTGTTTAACATTCAAACGAATCTGTAAAAATAAGATACATTTCACCCCACATACCGACATCCTGGATCCGTAGGGCCCAGGCGCTGCAATGTTTTTGTGAATGATTGAAAACCTATAAATTTAGCGTAATTTTAATTTCATGTCTTTGTTAAACTTGTTTTCGTATTTTTACATTTCTTGTTAATAATCCAGTAATTATTTAATAATAATTTTCTATAACGTTCTCAATATTACTTCATCACAGTCTAAGGCCCGATGCACACGAGCGGGTGAGCCCGGTTTTTCAGGCATTTGATTTGGCTAAAATTGGCAGTCAAGTAGATACTTAAAATTTAGAAAATAGACATTTAAAAACTATGAGGATATAGCCTACAATAAAATTATGAAATTAGTAATTTAATATAGGCTCTTTGACTAAAGCTATCTATCATATTTCAGTACTTTCACTTCTCCTGTTTACATGCCAGAAGATGTTTTTCCCCAAGTTCTCAACTGTCATAGTCAGACGCCTGTCAGAGAGAATATTTCTCATCATGGAGAAATGTAGATATACTCCCTCCGAAGTGATTACAGCTTACTTAAAATTTAAAACATGATGCTGTGTGGAAGGTCTTATATTAATAACAATATCGCAAACTAATGTGTCAATCTTACGTTTTCCTTACACCTACGATTCCACCAATCAGGCTATCAGGTATTTTATTATTTTTTCCTCTCTGCATCGTTTTCTTGGAATCTATAGATCCTGAATCTCTGAGAAAAGAAATCCAAGAGCCTCGGGGTGTGAGATACAATAGCCTCTCAGCTGACTGATCAGCTAGAGCCGGTATGTAGACTTGCGCCACTAGTAGGCCTAACTGAAAAGTATTAATGAGTGAGTTTCCCATTAAACAATCCAATTATGCTGTAATATCATCTAACTTTCATATCAGGTACTTCATTTATGAAATTAAAAATGGTTTTTATTCATGCCTTTAATACTATATTGCCAACTAATTTTTCCCTTCTATGCCGATTATTCAATTTGTATGTACATATTAGCATAACCTATCACTCAAATGACAAAAAAATGAAAAAGGCCCAATAAGGCACAAAAACTGGAAATAGGTTTCGGAAGTAATAAAATTAATATAAACAGGACCTACTGTTCTCTCAGCCTACACTCTATCTGTGTTCTGAGTCAACTTTTTTTTTCTCTCAGTCCGCTTTGCGTACTCTCAGTCCACTCTCTTTCCTCTTAGTCCACTCTCTCTACACTCAGTTCACGCTCTGTACTCTCAGTCAATTTTCAGTAATCTCACAAGGGAAGTATCACACCATGCATGCCAAAACTTGCCTCGAAACTTTAGTGACATAACCGATGTGCTACGAGAAGACCACGT
Source organism: Periplaneta americana (assembly GCF_040183065.1). NCBI lineage: Eukaryota > Metazoa > Arthropoda > Insecta > Blattodea > Blattidae > Periplaneta > Periplaneta americana. Next base: position 113,107,479 of record NC_091126.1, on the reverse strand, counting down.
GCAAAATTTTAGCTGCCTGTTTTCACTGTAAGGTCCCGATATCGAAGCTGGAATCCTTCTGTGTTCAGATAATAACGCAGCGCAGCTGGACATCCCTGTCTGACTGGCGAGCGGAGTGGAGTGCGCTTGTGAAATGGAGTAAGCTCTATCGCGTCCCATGGTGTCTTTGAAGCATAAACAAGGGACAGAAGTGACTCGTATTGATTGAATGTTGAAAACACAATTCTTTTTGGTCACATATTTTTTCATCGTTTCAAGACAATAATTCACGGATACTACAAATTCAGGAGGTCGTTCTGTGGTGTATCTGCTTGCAAACCATGATTATCTTATTATATCCCGGAATCGTGGAGATGAAAATTGAAAATGGATGAAGGATTGCAATTTAAGGTTGGTGACCCCATGCAAAACTTCGGCGAGAATATCTTCGCGCGTCGCTATTTTTCTGATAAGCGGTAGTAAAGCGCTTTCCACTGCCGGAAGAACTTATCAAGCGGTTGGGTTTTTCTCATAGTACCAAGAGGAATCTGGAGCAATTCGATGGTCTTCTATCGTGTTCAAAACGAGTTTTTTCTATGTTGTATTGGATGTGTCGTTATATTTTTCATCTGCTTCTTCCATATAGTTGTCACTCTGATGTAACGCGACGGAAGTTCTTGCGAAAGTATGATTTTGAATGGCGGTTTTTACCACATTCATTCAGCCAGAATTTCACAGCTTCCCTCTTGTAGTCCATGCTGACACCTACATTTACATTTTTTACAGGGGTTGGGACATAACTTGAACTGGACGATTTGTAGGGGGACTGGCTGTTCGTATCATTGGCTTCTGGGGATTCACTGTCTGACTCGAATATCGAACTCGAACCTGCAACATTACCTGTGGCAGGAGCAAGGGTCTTGCGATCGCTATCACTGTCACTTTAATCACAATCACTTCCCTCACATACATCGAGAGTTGTCTTCTCATACCCGTCCACTCCTGTACAACTATTTTCAATCAGTTCAATCATGAACTGGGCCATTTTCTTTTCTTTTCGTGTTTATGTTTCCCGAAGACGAAACAATATTCTTACGGAAATAACTCGTGGCGAACTCAAGTAGACTAATCGAATTTACGTCTTGCTCAGTGTAACTCATTGCAACAGTTTTCCTTTCTTATATAACCCTCAACATCGTACTAGATACTTTAACTCTGTAGCCGTCCGCTTGTATTATTGACCTTGATTCACATGCTTCTGTTCGCTGCTGGTTGCCACCCGTTCCACTGGCTTGCACATAGGAAGGGCTGTCCATTCCAACCTGTAGCGACTAGTATCCTCTTCCCTATTGCTTATATTCGTTATTCCGGGATTTATTTTGGGGCCTTGCAGTGAAAACAGGCAGCTAATATTTTACATATGATCTTCTCGTAGCATATCGGTTATGTCACCAAAGTTTCGAGGCAAGTTTCAGCATGCTGGGTGTGATACTTACCTTGTCAGTCTACTCTCTGTCCACTTAGTCCACTCTCTGTTCTCTCAGTCCAATATTTGTCCTCCCAATCGTCTCTCTAAACACTCAGTCCGCTTTCTGTACTCAGCTCTTTCTCCGTAGTCTCAGTCCACATTGTCCCCTCAGTTCACTCTCTCTGCTCTAAATCCAACCTCCTCTCTTAGCCCAATATATGTACTCAATCCAATCTCAGTGTCCCAGTCCAATTCAATCCACTCTTTGCCATTTCGGTCCTGTCACTGTCCTCTCAATCCACTCTCTGTCCTCACAATCCACTCTCTGTCTTCTCAGTTCACTCTATGTCCTCTCAGTCCACTCTATGTCCTCTCAGTCCACTCTATGTCCTATCAGTCCAATCTCTGTCTTCTCAGTCCACTCTCAGTCCACTCTACTTTCTCTCAGTGCACTCTCTGTCTTCTCAGTCCACTCTATGTGCTGTCAGTCCAATCTCTGGCTTGTCACTACACTCTCCCTCCAACCAGTCCAGTATCTGTACTCTCAGTCCAACCTATGTCCTCGCAGTACACTCTCTGTTTTCTAAGTTCACCCTATATGCTCTCAGTCCAATATCTATCCTGTCACTACACTCTCTGTCCTACCAGTCCAGTATCTGTCCTCTCAGTCCACTCTCTCTTCTTATTCCACTGTATGTGCTCTCAGTAAAAATATCTGTCCTGTCACGCTACTCTCTGTCCTACCAGTCCAATCTTTTTCGTCTCAGTCCACTCAGTGTGCTCTCAGTCAGATCTCTCTCCTGTCACAACACTCTCTGCACTATTAGTACACTCTCATTCCCCTCAGACCACTCTCTGTAACCTCAATCCAATCTCTGTACTTTTACTAAACTCTCTGTCCTCTCACTCCATTCTCTGTCCTCTCAGTTCACTCCATGTCATCTGAATCCACTCTGTCCCCTCAGTCTACTCTATGTGCTCTCAGTCGAATCTCTGTTGTGTCACTACACTCTCTGTCCTCTCAGTCCACTCCATGTCATCTGAGTCCACTCAATGTCGTCTCAGTCTTCTCTATGTCCTCGCAGTCCACCCTCTATCTTCTCAGTACACTCTATATGCTCTCAGTCCGATATTTGTCGTGTCACTACAATCTCTGTCCTACCAGTCCATTATCTGTCCTCTCAGTACAATCTATGTTCTCTCAGTCTGTGCTCTCAGTCATTTTATGTGCTCTGAGTCCACTCTATATGGTCTCAGTCCAATCTCTGTTCTGTCACTACACTCTTTATGCTCGCAGTCTACTGTTATCCTCTTAGTTCATTCTGTCACCTGACTCCCCTCTATGTCGTCTCAGACCAGTCTCTGTTCCTTCAGTCCACTCTATGTGCTCTCAGTCCACTCTCAATTCCCTCGGTCCACTCTATGTGCTCTCAGTCTAATTCCTCTCCTTTCACTACACCCTCTCTCCTCTCAGTCCACTTTAAGTCATCTAAGTCCACTCTATGTCCTCTCAGTCCACTCTATGTCCTCTAAGTCCACTCTCTGTCTTCTCACTCCACTCTATGTGCTCTCAGTCCAATCTCTGTCCAGTCACTACACTCTCTGTACTATCAGTACAGTATCTGTCCGCTCAGTCCAATCTATGTCCTCGCAGTACAATCTATGTCTTCTAAGTCCACTCTATGTCATTTCAGTCCAATCTCTGTCCTATAACTATACTCTCTGTCTTACTATTTCACTCTCTTTCGTCTCAGTCCACTCTATGTGGTTTCATTCCAATCTCTGACCTGTCACTGCACTCTCTGTTCTATCAGTAAACTCTTAATCGTCTCAGTTCACTCTCTGTCCCCTCAATCCAATCAATGTACTTCCACTACACTCTCTGTCCTCTCAGTCCACTCTCTGTCCCCTCAGTTCTATGTGCTCTCAGTCCAATCTCTGTTATGTCACTACACTCTCTGTCCACTCAGTCTTCTCCCTGTCCTCTCAGTCCAATCCATGTCCACTCTGTCATCTCAGTCCTCTCTATATACTCTCTGTCCACCCTCTATCTTCTCAGTCCACTCTATGTGCTGTCAGTCCAATCTTTGTCGTGTCACTACAATCTCTGACCTACCAGTCCATTATCTGTTTTCTCAGTCCACTCTATGTGCTCTCAGTCCAATCTCTGTTCTGTCACTACACTCTCTATGCTCGCAGTCCACTGTCTACACACTCAGTCCACTCCGTTATCTGACTCCCCTAAATGTCGTCTCAGACCGCTCTCTGTTCCTTCAGTCCACTCTATGTGCTCTCAATCCACTCTCTGTTCCCTCAGTCTAATTTCTGTTCTTTCACTACATCCTCTCTCCTCTCAGTCCACTCTGTGTCATCTCAGTCCACTCTATGATCTCTCAGTCCACTCTGTCTTCTGACTCGAATCTATGTGCTCTCAGTCCAATCTTTGTCCTGTCACTACACTCTCTGTCCTATCAGTCCTGTATTTGTCCTCTCAGTCCACTCTATGTCCTCGCAGTACACTCTTTGTTTTCTAAGTCCACGCTATATGCTTTGAGGCCAATCTCTGTCCTGTCACTATACTATCTGTCCTACCATTTCACTCTGCTTCGCCTCAGTCCACTCTATGTGCTTTCATTCCAATCTCTGACCTGTCACTAGTCCTTTCTCTGACCCCTCACTCCACTCTATGTGCTGTGAGTCCAAACTCTGTTCTTTCACTACACTGTCTTTCCTTTCAGTCCTCTCTCTGTCCTCTTAGTCCACTCTAAGTCTTCTGAGTCCACTCTATGCCGTCTCAGTCCACTCTATGCAGTCTCAGTCCACTCTATCCCCTCAGACTACTCTATGTGCTCTCAGTCCAATCTCTGTTTCGTCACTATTCTCTCTGTCCACTCAGTCCACTCTATCTCTCCTCAGTCAACTCTATGTCCTCACTTTCACTCTCTGTCTTCTCACTCCACTCCATGTGCTCTCAATCCTATCCCTTTCCTGTCACTACACCCTCTGCCCTACCAGTCCACTCTGTCCTCTCACTGCACTTTGTGTCCTCTGAGTCCACTCTTTGTCTTCTCAGTCCAATCCATGCGTTCTCAGTGAAATCTCTGTGCTGTCACTACACTCTCTGTCCTACCAGTCCACTCTCTGTGCCCCAGTCCTCTCTTTATTTTCTCAGTTCACTCTGTATGCTCTCAGTCAAATCTCTGTCCTGTCACTACACTCCCCGTGCTACCAGTCAAGTCTCTGTCCTCTGAGTCCATTCTCTCTCCTGGAGGTCCACTCTATGTCCTCTCAGTCCACTCTCTGTCTTCTCAGTCCATTCCCTGTCGCGTCATTGGATCTTTATATATTCTAATTTTACGATAATTTTTAATTCTCTCATACATGTTCCAAGGAATTATGTCTATACGGGAATGTGTTTGGTTAACAGTTACTTTACCGCACGGGTTTCCTGAGGTGGAGGCATCGTATCAATGCGACTCTGGTGTTAGGCCTGTAAACTACGTCCACGATTTCATCACAGTCTAATACATACAGTCACGCAACTCATTCGTATAAAATATGCCAACATTTGACAGCTGGCGCGACAGTAGCCCTCTAGCGGCAGGCAAGTTAAAAGTGTGCACACGACATACAATAACACATCAGAAAGCGGGTTTTGCGTAACTTATTTTATATTTTTATACTATACAGTAAGTGTATATGGTTCTTATTAATTTTTACTTTAGAATCCTAGAAGAATTTCACACGCAGGTAATCTACAAGTTTCTGAAGCTGGGAATAAACGTAATTCCTTCTGCTCCTTACAACTGACTCATGTCCCTGACCACGTATCATGGTTTGAAATAATATAATTGTTCGCACGTGGAGGGTTAATTCAATTCATTCCTAAATCTATTTATGCATCAATGGAACTCTATAGGCCTATTTCCTCTGAGAAGAGTCAAAATTAGTAGCTTTAAAAATTGTAAGGGCATATCTCGTAGACTACATCGCGTGCTGAACTCCTCTCCCTATTTCCTGAGAAATTAACTATTCTCCATACCGCAAATTGGGGTAAACTCGGCCGCTGAGATAAACTTGAAAATAAAATAGGGGAGGATTTAAACCTTAATATGACAGACATTGATTTATGAAATTCATTATTTTTCATTTCTTAAGAACCGGTATTTCCTTTATTATTTTGAGTCACAAATAGTGCTGATATTATGGTTTAAATTTTTATGGCAAGTTTACCGCATTTCACATTACAGTTACAGTTTTCACACATAAGCTTAATTTTAACTTATCCTACCTATATAATATGTAATTTACATGAACTTACTGTTAATATGATGTAGGTGAGAACAAATAAATGAACACACAATTTTGTTGGAAAAACTGTAACTTCAATTAACTCAGAGAATGTAAACCTAATTTTATTTTCAGAGCAGAAGTGGTGTAAGTCAAAATGAGTAATGAGGGTTAAAGTTAACATTCTGTAAAATACAACCCAAAGTAGCAGTTAATATTATTAAGCTATTAGTAGTCAGGTAAATAGCACGAAGGATATATTAATTGCTACTTTGCGCTGTATTTTACAGAATTTTTACTTTAAACCTCATTACCTGCTTTTGACTTACACCACTTCTGCTCTGAACGGCTCAAATAATACTGGGAATGTAAAATCAACACCAATAACAGTCATGCTAATTACTACAGAAATCATTGTTATTTTATATTACATTTAAAAAGGCTTTTTATTTATTGAGAATTTAATACGTCTCCCACATGAATCTAAACCAACGCATCAGAAATTTATCGACACAGTCTGGATTTATTCAAGAAGTGAATATATTGCAAAAGGATTGCACTACTCCATGAATTCTTGAAAAATTAACAATATGATCCCTACTTGAATGCAATATAACATTCAACTTTTGAAAAATATATAGAAAAAAACACGAATGCAAAAAACTATGGAATTACTTGCATTAAAAACTGTAGATACATTATGCAAAATCGGAATGGTTACACATTTACACATATGATCACTGCAAAAAAAATAATATACTCTAACAGGTATTTACTTTGTTTTTATTTAAACTCTCCTTCCTGACATACAAATAGGTAACTGATAACTAATAATTGTTTTATAGAACACAATAGGAAGGCTACCTACTACGTTGATTATTAGTTATGACTGAGTTATGATTTTCTCTTGGTCTTTAGGGAATCTGAAGAACGACAAATTCGGAGATTTAAACTTGCTGTTACTGCAATTTTCATCATTGCACACATTGCCTTTATTCCGACGCATAATTAAAACGTTATTATAACATCTCGCATTCCTTTAAAGCACGTGTCGGCTGAACGAGATTGTATCAACCCTATGACCATTGCCTTGCCTGCCGCTTGGGCGCTAGTGTCGCGAATGTTTGCAAAAAATTGTTGAAGTTGCGGGACTGTATATATTAGACTGTGGTTACAACTTAATTGCTTTTTAAATACATGATAGCAGCCTTTCTCTCATCGCTAATTAGTGTAGTGTTAGCTGCCATGCATAAATGCATAATTTGTATGACGTAATAGCCTTGCGCTCGTCCGCCATGACACCTCGCAGCATATAGTTTGAGTTTGCCTTAATACCAACGAGTTAGATATTCCTCTCTTTCTAACTCGTTGCTTAATACTAATGTTGAGATCACTGTTCTGTAATGGTTAGAATTATGTAACCGGTATTTACATTACGTTTTTTCGCCCATCCCTCATTAGATTCGTTCCAACAACAGTCAGGAACCGTCCGTAACTATCGTGAGCATGCGCAGTACAGAAAAAGCGTTCCAACAATCCGAACCAGTCCTGAACCGGAAACATGTACTGCAGTCGCGTGTTCCAACCAAAGACGTTTCATAGTTTAACCTAGACTCACTACGAGCGCTGTTCCTCGACCAAAAATTGAATACTTTCACGCATCTCCATCTTGAGGATGAGTGCCATGTGACTACAATATGTTTACACCACGATTCCGCCTAATTTGAAATAACATAGAAGGTTATTCAGTATTATTGAATGTGTTAGAAGTAAGTGCGTATTAATTTAATCAATAATGAGTGTATATAGTGTTTATATAGTTTAAATGAATTGTTCTCCTGTGATATAGGTGAAATCACAGTGTAGGCCTACTACTGTGCTACATATGAGGCCTATACAAATAGTGTTTATATAGTATTTTAATCATATTTGAGGCACTCAGAAGCAAAGTAATATAAGTGACATTTTTTGAAAAGTGAGAGAAGTATATATACTAAATCTTTAACGTCACTTCTGTTGAGAGAAAAAGTAATATAAGTGCAGTTCCAGTCAGTGCTTCTCCATGTTGGCCTTACTCTTGTATTACAATGCATACAGAGTTTTGACTGAGAGACAAACTAATACAAGTGCGTTGTTTGCATATAGTTGTTGCGTTTCTTCTATGTATGACTAATTCATTTGCCATAATGGAGAGAGGTAATAGATTACATGTTCGAAACATCTTCGTGGAAGGCCTGCACACATTGAGCTGGACCAACTATACCGTGATCTAATAAGGATAACTTTTGCTAAGTGAAGCAGCTTGCAATAGCTAATGAAATTCATCCCACTCTTTCCTTGATGACCTGAAGCATTAGGATGGGCCTATAATAAGGACTGTAGGACGTGGAAAAGTGCGTGGAAGAGGAAGTTGAAGGAATATTCGCGGTAGGAACATTACAGATGCACTTCATGACAGAAACATAGATGTTTTAGCAGAGAGAGATGTGACTTCATTAGATGAGGCTAGTGACGTAATGAACAGCGACTAAGGCTGAATTTCATTTAAAATTTGAAATTTCCTTAGCCCTCTTCTTTCGGAGTACAAAAAACCACATCAACTGTTGCCCTAGGAATTGAATATAATATTCAACCAATCAGACACTACGTATTAAAAAAGGATCTAAAAATACATTTAAAATTGCAAGCCTCATCCAGATCTCAGATGTTCTTCAAACTGTCAGATAATATCCTATGTAATTTCTGCAAAATAAACAAAGAAGAAGTACCACTCTATATCGCAGACACAATCTTTGCTAAATCTCTAGTTGTAAATGAAATTCCTCCATGAAAATGGATAATTCCAGAACATAGCCTACAAATTCCACGAAATCATTTCAAAAATGATCCTCCATACATTCTTAACCCAGATTTTCCCCATAGACTTACTAAAGAAACACTAGACCGCTCACTGGCGCTAGTGTTATGCTCCCAAATTGAACAGCCGGGTGGCGGCCATTTGTTTGTTAGAGCTGAATAAGCACAGTTGTTTCGTGCGCTGCTTTTAATTGCAGTAATGCACACGGATGTAAAGATAAAGTAGGAAGGAATGTTATATTTCACTGATTAGTTAATCCTTCATTTCTAAGACGATTTTTTTCTCCATATTATGTTAAGAAGACAAATTATTGTACTTGTCATGTGACTCTTTATGCTTCAAGTTTCATCTGAGTAAAGAATCTCTTAACCGAAAGTGGACAGGTGCAATCCGCAGAGAGATTTTCTACCCTACAATGAATCATTCAGTGTGTTCAACTCATTTCGAAGATAGTTTTTAACTTTCAAACTATGCTATTACCATATACATTGCTATTGTACTTCATCTACTCCATATCATTTATTTTCTTCAAACAGTTCTTTTTTCAGTGCATACATGAATGATATTCACCGAATTTAAAGCTACAGAAACTGCATAATTTATAACATTTTTTAATATAACTGATTGAAAGTTATTCTTATCTTAGTTACGAATTAATTTAACATTTTCTTATGCTACTACTGCTGCTGTTGCTACTACTACTACTACTACTACTACTACTACTACTACTAATAATAATAATAATAATAATAATAATAATAATAATAATAATTGTGCTTTTTGACTTCATGCAGCAGTTTAACCTATAGATTGAATTTAAAAGTTGACATTAATTCTTTTATTAACCGTGGTTATGAATATTCACATTCCGAGTTCCTACGAAAATGATACCAGTCTGACAGCCAGGCTTTCCGGGTATCCCAATTTAGGCGGGATTCTCCCAATTTCCTGGTTGAGTCCCGATTAAAGCAAGTCGGGATTGACAAAAAAACCTGATTTTACAGATTATTATTTAAAGAAATTACGTCGGTATTTCCTACTATCCGATATTTTTATTTAAGCCTATATATTGATTCAAATGGTAACATTGTAAACATAGAAGTTACCACGGATATTCAGTAAGTTTGTGAGGTAACCCAGCTGATTGCCGTAAGGCAACTAAACTCGCAAAATAATACCTACTTCTCCTAGTTCTACCGCATTGTTGATTAATCCGTTTCGGTCCCTGGTCGCTGCTCTCACAATTATTAAATATTGTGTACTTTGAGTGCGTTGAGTGGCAAAAAAGATAGCGTTTTGATATCGTGTAAACAATTGCTGTGTTTTAAAATTTAGTAAACTATGTTTAAACATGGATTCATCGTCAGATAGTGAAACTGTTGCAGTAACGGTTACAAAGTTAATTTAGTAGCAAATGGTTAAAACATATTCGTGGTTAATAAAAGAAAAAATTATAATGTTCATTGTACTGTGTGTCCTTTGTACTTTAGTGTTTATCACGGAGACGAATAGGCCTATTACATTAAAAAGCAAGCAAACACTACTTTGCAGAAAACTGCTATAAATTGTATGGTAAAATGTTGATAAGACTAATGTCTTAAGTTAGCTTCTGATATTCCGATTTCCCTCGCAGAAAACCTAGCAACTCTGCTGACAGCAGAAACACGGTATTAAAGGTATCTCGCAAAGGAAGTATTGTTCCTTTACACAAAAACATTTAGCTTTAGGATACGCAATACACGTATTTAAATAGCGGTTTCGAAATCTCGCGCGTTTTCTACCAAAGAAATGGCGGATTTCTGCTACTTCAATTTGGGAACATATTTCTCACTTCTCCGCTACGGCGTGGTAGGGGCTCGATTTTCCCACCGTCCTTTTTTAAGGACAGTTGCAGTGCCTTCGGATATTATGTCATTGTTGGTGTTAGGGACATTTTATAAGTTGTGCGATAATGTTGGTAGTATTTGTTAGCTTTAGAAAATATACGTTCCTTGTTTCAGTTTATTTCAACATCATTTAACCGATTTTTGAGAGTAACTAATGTGCTACTGTATTCTTATTACAAAAAATTTTTGGGTTATCTGCCATGGAGCTACTCTGCAGCACATATAAGGATTACCTTAAAATTTATACAGATGAATCTCTAAACCCTGATGATGGAACATCAGGAGCAGGGTATTATATTCCAAAATATAAAGAAAATTACTTCATACCATATTCAGCCTCCTCCAGTCTCGACACTGAATTGCTAGCTATTGATGCTGCTCTTTAGTGTGTTACTCAAATTTCTGAAAGATCAATTTGAATACTTACCGACTCCAAGAGGACTATATTTAATATAATCAAATATGTACCACACCTATACGCACATAGAATTATTCCAATTCAGAAACAACTATGTGAACTAAAAAAACTCCAAAAGAAAAAGAAAATTTCAATGGATACCTAGTCATTGTGGTCTATCTGGATACGAGAAAGTCGATAACGTTGCAAAGCAGGCAACATATTTGCAACCAAGACCTCTTCAATTGATATCTCTATCCAATGACTTTACTTCAGTAAAGTTGTATTTTATAAACTTATGGATCAACAATTGGCTCTCAGCTGAAAAAGGAAAAATTTTGCAGTCCGTTAAAAAGAAACCGAATGACCTGGAAATTTACAAAAACTTGCCCAGACATATTCAAACATCTTTAACAAGAGTCATAACAGGTCACATTTTTACTCAATTGTACCTACACCGATTTCATATTTCTGATACTCCTACTTGTCTGTGGTGTAATAATCATGATGAAGATCTGGAATACATTCTTCTATACTGTCCATCCATAAACCACAAAAGAAGTAAATTAAAATCATCAGTATCAGTTGCAGAAGACAAATCTCTGCAGTATATATTGACAGGCGTCTATAATGGACACTGATCAAAATACCCCTAATTTACTATGAAAAAGGAACTGAAAATACTAGAGTGGACTATAGTTGACATTATGTTGTCTGCAAACAACTGGATACATTAAGAAGATTGATTGGTTGATTCTTTCGGTTATATAGACACATTTTTTGTTATAATATGATAATAAGAAAGCTGAAATGCTGTTAAGACAGAAATGTTTCAATGTTGTAAGCAATGTCCTTGTTCTTGTTTTAAATAATATAAAAATACTGAAAACCCTTGCACTTATATACTTTTCCACAAAAATATTTTCGTAGCAAAATAATACAAGTGACTTTAGGACCCTATTTTACCTAAACTGTTTTAGAATAGTTAATTTCTATTTAGACGTTAAAAAATATAGGTACCAACATATACAACTGTAAATTTACAGCAACATAGTCCTGTAACAAATTTTTCAATTTCCGTTTCAACTTCAAAGTCACTTATCTCAAAACTTACTAAATGTCACTTGTATCACTTTGCTTCTGGGTGCCTCAGTGACACCATCGAGTGCTCTTGTGCTGCATACAACTGTACAAATAGTGTTCTTTTATCATTTATTTTCATCGTACTCCTATATAAATTCCGTAAGTGGAATCATAGTGCAAAGTTGTGCCGCATACAACTGTACGAATCGACGTAAGAAGGATTCGGAAATTTTTTTCACAAGTAAGTTAGTTACATATATTGTATTAGGATATTGTAAAATGACTGAGAACATTAGTACATATTTATTGTGTTAATAGAAGAGAATGTTTTATAGGAGTAAGCGCAAACTTTCTTTTTACGTTTCCATTGCAAAAGCCTGAGCTTCTCAGTAAATGGTTATCTGCTGTTAAACGCGATAAATTTATACCATCAATTCACCAACAGTATTGCTTTGCACAAGAAGATAATTAGACAGCATCTCTGTAATTCAATTTTATTCATGAATCAATAGGTGAGTGCAAAATGAATCTGGTTAAGTATTTTCATACTATCTAGATATGGCCTAGTTACAATATTTTGACATTCTTGCACATTTTCGATTTAATAATAACAGTTGATGCATTTCCTTGTTTATTGAAATATTTATTATTAGGCCTAAGCAAAATGCACACAGTGTGCAAGATTAAGTTAATGTCCTACCTCGATTAATTAAATATTTCAGGAACTCCATCGGTACAGATTTGATGAATTGTGTAAATATGTAATTAGACAGCATCTCTCTGAATCAATTTTATTTATGAATCAATAGGTGAGTGCAAAATAAATCTGGTTAAGTATTTTCATACTATCTAGATATGGCCTAGTTACAATATTTTGACATTCTTCACATTTTCGATTTAATAATAACAGTTGATGCATTTCCTTGTATATTGAAATATTTATTATTAGGCCTAAGCAAAATGCACACAGTGTGCAAGATTAAGTTAATGTCCTAACTCGATTAATTAAATATTTCAGGAACTCCATCGGTACAGATTTGATGAATTGTGTAAATATGAATTTGCCTAATTACGAAGACAAGAATTTGTAATTGACAGTTTTAGCATAACATCTTAATATTTGTTGTTCACAAAGATGACGATTACTGACTGATAGTTCCAGTTTCTCCAATTATTTGCTGTTGTTGATTACTACGGGAATGCAGGTGATTACGTTTCACTGCTTATATTTCTTTTTATCCTTGTTACTCTTTCAGCTTATATTTGGTTGTTTTTTATGGTATAGTAATAAATCTTAGTGTCTTTTGCGGTTGCGCTCTATCAGCATTACTTTTCGTCCGCTAATTTTCACGACCGCAAGATGCACACAATGTGTAAGATTAAGTTAATGTTCTCACTCGGTTATTGAAATATATTTCAGGAAGCCCATCCTACGGATATGATGAATTATGTAAATATAAATACGCCCAAGTCACAAAGACGAGGAAGATTATTGACTGACAGTTGCAGGATTAATATCTTTGATTATTTGATGTTATACCACAAGAATGCAGGTAATTACGTTTTACTATTTTTATTTGTCTTTATACTTGTTACTCTTAGGCTCATGATTGGCTGTTTTTAGGTTGTATAGTAATAAATCTTAGTTTGTTTTATGATTGGTTCTATCAGCATTGCTTTCCGTACGCCTCAAGATGGTTGCGAGTGATCGCTTCAATTTGGGTCCAGTCGTATCTTCTGCGCAGCAGGCAGTGTGGGGACCATAGACTTACTAAATAACCGCTAGACTGCTCACTGGCGCTAGTGTTATTCTCCCAAATTGAACAGCCGACGGGCGGCCATTTCCTTGGTTGAAATCAATAACTACAGGTTTAGTTCGTGTGCTATTTTTAATTGCAGCAATGCACACAGATGTGAACATAAAGAAGGAAGGAATGTTACGTTTCACTGATTAGTTAATCTTTAATTTCTACAATATTTTTGGCCCGTATTATGTTACAGAAGAAAAACTATTGTACTTATACGGCTGTTTGTGCTTCAGATTTCCTCTGAGTAAAGATTCCCTTAACCGAAAATGGATAGGTGCAATCCGCAGAGAGAATTTCTACCCTACAATGAATCATTCACTGTTTCAACTCATTTCGAAGATAGTTGTTACCTCTCAAACTACGTTATTACCGTATACATTGTTATTGTCCTTCATCCACTCCATATCCTTCCCTTTTTTCAAACAGCTGTTGTTTCAGTGCATACATGAATAATAAAATTATTCGCCGAATTCGAAGATACAGAATTAATAATAATAATAATAATAATAATAATAATAATAATAATAATAATACGTGGCGCTACAGTCCGTGAAGGCCCCAGACCGACCAGCCGGCTGCTGGCCTCACGCACACATGCCGAAGCAGAGGTGGACGATCATCCAACCAGAATAGAGGTATCGTGTGGTTAGCATGATGATCCCGCCAGCCTTTACAGCTGGCTTTCGCAACCGGATTTTGCTACCTATCGTAGCTCCCCAAGTGCATCACGATTCTGGATGGGCACCGGTCCCATACACTGGCCGAAATTTCATGACAAAATTTCTTCCCCATGAGGACTCGAACCAGCGCGCATTCCGTAATGCGAGTCCTAGGCAGTATGCCTTAGACCAACACGCCACGGCGCGGGACGGTAGAAATAGATCCTGTTTAAAAATATATATAATCAAATTTCAGAGCCTAAAAGCTGAAACATGTTCATTAATACTGCATGTACTAACCACTCATTAAGTAATGGCATAACACATTTCAAATTCATCTCCCAGAACAAGTATTAGGCCACATAGCCTGTTAGAGGAAGGAATTTTTACATCATCATCGTTCCTTTGGACAACTCAACAGAAACTGTATAAACTACAAAAAGTTAATTTTTAATAGCCCTGATTGAAAGTAACTCTTGTCTTAGTTACGGATTAATGAAAGAGTTTTTTATACTACTGCTACTGCTGCTGCTGCTGCTCCTGCTACTTCCTACTACTACTACTACTACTACTACTACTACTACTACTACTACTACTACTACTAATAATAATAATAATAATAATAAAAATAATGCTTTTTGATTTTATACAACAGTTTAACCTACAGATTAAATTAAAAAGTAGACATTATTAACCTTGGTTATGAATATTCACATTCGGAGTTCCTATGAAAATGATGCAAGTCTGAAAATCCCGATAAAGCGGATCGAGATTGATAAAAATCCCGATTTGAGGGATAATAGCCTAGAACGCAATTTAAACAAGTTAGTCTGCATTTCCTATTATCCGATATTTTTATTTATATATTGACTCAGATGGTTACATTGTAAACATAGAGGTAACCCGCGGAAATTTAGTAAGTCTGTGAGGTAACCCAGCTGATTTCCATAAGGTAACTCTACTCGCAAGATAATAGTTCCCCTAGTTCTACCACATTGTTGATTAATCCGTTTCGGTACCTAGTTGCTGTTCTCGCAAGTAATCAACATTGTGTATTTTAGGTGCATTGAGTGCCAAAAAAAAAAGAGCGTTTTGATATCGTATTTTACACTAATAACAGACACATACAATTGCTGCGTTTTGTAGTGCAGTGAACTATGTTTAAACATGGACTCATCGTCGATGTACTGTTGCATACCAGTTGCGAAAAAGAAAAGTTGCAATGTTAATTTAGTAGCGAATGGTTAAAACATATCCATGGTTAATAAAAGAAAAAAAAACGATTAGTCTGTAGTATTCACTGTAGCCTACTGTGTGTCTTTCGTATTTTAGTGTTTCTCAGGGAGGCGAATATTACATTAAATGCATGCGAATACTACTTTGCAGAAAACAACTATAAATCTCTTTGATAAAGTGATGATAAATATAATGTCTTAAGTTAGCTTCTGATATCCCGATTTCCCTCGCAGAAAACCAAGCAACTCTGATGACAGGAGACACACGTTATTAAAGATATATCGCAAAGGAAGTATTGTTCCTTTAAACAAAAACATTTAGCTTTCGGATACGCAATACAACACGTATTCAAATAGCGGTTTCGAAATCCCGCGCGTTTTCTAACAAACAAATGGCGGCTTTCTGCTGCTTCAATTTGGGAACATATGTCTCAGTTCTCCGCTACAGCGTGGTAGGGGCTCGCTGGCAGTGTTGGGACTTGATTGAAAGAGTCCAGCCAGGAGAAAACGTTGCAACAGCTGAAAGGCAACTTCCTCTAACTGACCTATCAATCACTGTCAGCTGTGTAGAAGTGGTGTGAGTCAGGGTTCTTGGCTGTACTGCACTATTTGTCCCGCTATGCTGTAACATCTGAAGGAGTGCCAACATATTTCTAGCGCTTTTTGCGCTACCAACCTTAAATCATCTGCCTCCACTGTAACGAAAATTGTTACTCATGCCAATCTTTCTCTCGATAAAAATCTAATGCAGGGCGAGCAGAGAGTACAAGACGCGCAAAGAGTGTAAAATACTGCTGTATTATTACAAAGATTGTATTTGTAGTAGGAACGGCTCATCTATGGAACCGCCAACATAGGAACCAATTTAGGCCGAATTCGAGCCCCGAAAATATATAATTCATCATTATAGGTATTAAAAATTACAGGAAAAATCCAAAAACATGTACACTCAATGCTCTACTTCCGCGAAATTACAGTCTGTAGTTTGCATTCAGTGACGGTATTATATCCTGGGTTTGAGCTTCGAAAATTTATAATTCTTTATTAGAGACATAAAAAAATTGCAGGAAAAATCTAAAAACTTGTATAGACAATGCACATCTTCCGCCAAATTACAGTCTCTTGTTTGGACAAAGTGAGGCAATATTTCCTGAGTTCGAATACCGAAAGTGTAGGCTATAATTGTTTATTAGAGGCATAAAAGTTTCCAGGAAAAATCTAAAAACTTGCATACACACTGCTCGACCTCCGCCAAATTACAGTCTGTAGTTTGGACCCAGTGACGGCATTATTTCCTGGGTTAGAGGCCCGAAAACTTATAATTTTTTATTAAAGGAATAAAACATTTCAGGTAAAAATAAAAACTTGTATACACAATACAAATCTTCCGCCACATTACAGTCTGTAGTTTTAACCCAATGACGGAATTACTTCCTGAGTTCGAGTCCTGAAAATGTATAATTGCTTATTGTAGGAATAAAGAATTGCAGGAAAAATCTAAACTTGTATACATAATGAACCCCCTCCGTTTGATATCGGACTGTAGTTTGAACCTAGTGAGCGTGTTATCTCCTTATTTCGAGCCTCTTAAAATTAAAATTCATTAATGTGGGTAAGAAGGATTTGCTGGAAAGTCTAAATCTAAAGAAAACCTTACATATTGAACCCCTTTCGTTAAATTTCAGTCATCACTGTCTTCTCAGTCATTGTTTTATTCTCACCCTACTCTTGCATTCATGAACTGAACTTTGAGACGAGACAGAGTGGACAGAGGGAAGGCAGAGGGCAGAGAAGGCACAAAAATGACAGAGTGAACTAAGTGTACAGAGAGTGGACTAAAATACAGAGTGTGGACTGAGAGTACAGAAAGTGGACTATGAGTAGGCCTACAGAGAGTGGAATGAAAGGACAGGCAGTGGACTGAGAGAACAGAGAGTGTACTGAAAGCACAGAGTGTGGACTCAGAGGACAGAGAGTGGAATGAGAGAACAGAGAATGGACCGAGAAGGCAGAGTGGACTGATAGGACATAGAGTGAACAGAGAGTGACCCGAGAGAACAGGCAAGGGACAGAGAGTAGACTGAGGTGACAGAGAGTGGACTGAGAGAACAGAGTGTGGTGAAAAACTGAGAGTGGATTGAGCGTACAGAGAGTGAACTGAGAGTTAACTGAGAGGACAGAGAGTGGACAGAGGATAGAGAGAAGACTGAGAGTGAACTGGGGAAACTGCGAGTCAGAATTCTTTCTTCTGAGTCCTCTCTGTGCTCACTCACTGTAATTTCAGTATCGGTACTCTCTCTTTGATATAGGTCCACTCTGTTTCCTTTCCCTTTTCTACTACCTCAGTCCTCTCTCTCTCCTCTCGGTTCAATCTGCGTCTTCTCAGTTCACTCTTTTTCTCCTCAGCCCACTCCATCCTCTCAGTTTTCTTTGCATCATTTTCCGTCCTTTCAATCCACACAATGTACTCTCAATTCACTCTCTGTAATCTCTGCCCCTTCTCTGTCCTCTCAGTCCACTCTCTGTTCTCTCAATATACTCAACATTCTCTGTGTCCACTCTCTTTTCTCTCAGTTCACTCTCTGTTCTCTTAGCTCATTCCCACTACTCCTGTTCATTCCCTATCCCCTCAGTCCACTCCCTATCCTCTCAGACTACAACTGTTTTCTGAGTCCTCTCCCTGTCGTCTCCGTCCACTCTGTCCCTTCATTCCATTCTCTGCCCCTCAGTCTACTCTCTGTACTCTCAATTCACTCTCTGTAATCTCTGTCCACTTTCTGTCCTTTCAGTCCACTTCCTTTCCTCTCAGTCTACTCTCTGTCCCCTCCGTCTACTCTCTGTCCTCTCAGTCCACTCTCTGATCTCTCAGTCTACTCACTATCCTCGCTCTCCACCTTCTTGCCACTCAGTTCAGTCTCTGGTCCCTCTGTTCTCTTAGCTTACTCCCTATCCCACAGTGCTCTATCTATCCTCCCAGGCTCCTCTCTGTCCTCTCAGTCCACTGTCATTCGTCTCAGTCCACTATCTTCTCTCAGTTCACTCTCTGTACTCTCAGATCATTCTCTGTCCTCTCAGTCCACTCTCTGTACTCTAATTCCAGTCTCTGTTCTCTCAGTCCTTGCAAAAGTTTCTACAGCTATAGGACATTTGTCACAGCCTTATATCAACATGCCAACAACACCTAAAGGAACGGCAAGGGTTAAGCACGGATTTTATACAATTTGGCGTTTTCCTAACTATATAAGTGCAATTAACTGAACACATGTGAAAATACAATCACCAGCTGGAGGAGATGCAGAAATTTTCAGAAATCGCAAGGATTTTTTTCAATTAATGTGCACACTGTGTCTGATTCTTCCTTGTTGATTCGAGACATTGTGGCTAGGTTGCCAGGCTCAGCTCATGACTCACATATTTTTTATTTTTCAAGAATTAAGAGGCGATTTGAAGATGGAGAATTTGGTGCAGCCATTCTAGTTGGAGATAGTGGATATGCTGTACAAAATTATCTCATTACACCACCGACAATTACACACACGCCAGAGGAACAACTTTTTCAGGAGGCCATCATAAAGACTAGAAGTCTAGTAGAGAGGAGCTATGGGGTATAGAAAAGAAGATTACCTGTTTTAGCTACTGGAATCAGACTAAAATTGGACAGAATTCAAAGTGTAATTGTGGCAACAGCTATTTTACAACACATCGCCCGTCGCTCTCATTATTTATTAATTGAGATAAGTCGTAACAACAATTTAGCTTGCAATGAGAATGAAAATATACCTCCTGTTGCTGATGACCAGTTGGATGCAATTAACGCTGTGCATAACTTCCCTCAAGCAGCTAACAATCACCCAAATGTAGCATTAAATAATGTCAGGCGAATCCACCTTATCCATCAGTACTTCCATGATTTGTTGGTGAACCAGTGGAGGAAGAGATTAAATTAACATAAAATGAGTTTCATTCACTGGAGTACATGTAACATTGTTTATTATTCATGTTAAACTTAGATATTTTCAAAAATATATATTATAACTTTACTTCACTGATAATTAAGCAGTACCAGTAACTTACACCATAATTATTAAGCCTAAAATTGTTATTTTTTTTAAACCTGACTTATTATATTTTGTGGTGTAGCTTTAGATGCAACACAACCTCCATAATATAGAATCTAATGATGACCTGACTTAACTGTAACTGTGTTATATAAAATATTACTAAGTTACTGATACACAAATATTTTAACACATTATAGTGTAGTCACAATTTATGTAAAAATTCCACTTTATTTTAATTACGCAGTGATGTTACAAGTTGAAATACGTATATATGCATTTGTATCAAAATTATATCAATGTCCGATTTCAATGACAGAACGTAACTAATTACTAGAAATATGCAGTGTGTTTATTTTCTAACATATAAGAAATTAGCTGGAGGGAATATACTGTATATTTCATATTATGTACATGTCTATTAAAATAATTAGAAATGAAACTAACAATTGATTTATGCAAATTTTGATGTCATGTTATAATTAGCCCTAGGCCTACTGTTTTTTTCTTATGTATTATTACTATATTATAAATAAGCCATATATAAATTATGTGATAGGTGATAACATGCAATAAATTTGGTTTTGAAATGGAATTAAGTTAAGTTACCTACTGATTAACTTGTTATTCAATTACTTAAGAAGCTACATAAATTTAAATATCTTCTGTTTTAAGTAGCATGATAACCTGATGTGATATGTTGATTATGGTATTATTAATACAGTGAATAATATAAACCGAATGACTTTATGAAAATATCAAAATGACATCTTAACATATTAGGGTCACTAAAAAACCACTACAAAACTGAAGTTATCAATACTGGCTTTAAATATATAAGTTACCGGTACCTAAAGTGATTTAATACCGGTACGTTAGATTAAATTGTTTACTTTAAATAAAAAGAACATATAAACTTGAACAAAGTAAACACCATAACTACATCAAAATTTTCTGATTTCAGTTAGCTGTTTGTTTTAAGGTCCAATTCCTAATATCAAGTTCAAGAATTCTTCTTTTCATCTCAAGATCAAACTCCTTATTTTTTATATAAAGTTCTGTGAGTTTCATCTTCACTGTATGTTCTTCTTTCATAATAGTGTATATGTCACCGGTACTTTAAATTCATGCTCCATCCTTTGGAAATAAATTTGATCCTCTATTGCTTGCTTTTGTAACTGCAGAACTTGTTTTTCTTGCCATAATGCCATAAGTATCTTTCCTGCCAATGAGCTGTCTTGTGATGGTCTATTCTTCTTTACTAGGAGTGGAGTGGAAGTAGGTTTCCTTAGGTCCCTATTACTGAATTGACAGCTACATGGAATGGCTTCTACTACATTAATTTGTATATTATCCTGAGATACTATTATATTGGTATATCTTCAGTTACCTGATCAGTGGGATTTTAATCGTCACCTGCGACAAATGCTTGGGATTCAGAAGCTACAGACTTGTATAGATTCACAGATGAAAAGGGAATTACATTGGAAGTTTGAATTGATTGGATTTGAGGAGGAAATTGTGCTTTTCCAATGTTTGCAGATGGGTGCTCCACAGATGCGAGTACCGGTAGTGATGACTGGCCAGTACAATCTGAGTCACATATAGATGGTGGCCCCTCAAGTTGTATTGTGCCAATAATCTCTTTTATTTTAATATAAGTTATTATTAAGTTCGGTTGATTTGGGCCTCCACCTGCACCTATGTGTATTTTTAACTTCGGAAAATCTACTTTTACAGGTCTTTTTGAGGTTTCATACTTCCCCTTTAATATCTTCCAATCTCTTACCGTACTGGTACTACAGTTCCACTAATTTCATTGAAACTTTCTGCTAGCTCTTGCCAAGCTTTTTCTGTCTTTTAAAGATGTACTATCGGTTTTCTTACATTCTAATATATCTTTCTTTGTACCAACTAAAGAGAGGAGTAAATCAATTTCTACTGGACTGAAATTCTTACCTTTTTTTTTTCCTAAATTCTACATTTCTGAACACAGGACCTTACAGTGTACATTAATCAGCTTATGATAATCTGATCAAAATTCATAATGGACGATAAACCAATCATACAGTGCAACCAACCGTTTAGTGAAATAAAAATAATACAAGAGGATGACACCTATTATGAATATTTAGGCCCTGGGTTTCGGTCACTGGAAAACTGGACAGAGCAAATGTTGGCACCCTAACCTCTTTCTTTAACTTCATCCATTCTATTACCAAACAAAAATGTGAAACAATAATTGTGCCAATTCACCAAACAAAAGGCTGTTTTTGTTACATTATTTATAAATATTCCTTTTTATTGAGCATGTATTTAGAATTATTTCAACATCCTACCTTAAAATACTTTCTCTTGCTCCCTTGCGCTGGGTATTTGCCCATTCTAGCCAATTATAAACTAGGGCCTGTGAATATTACATAAATAGATTAGGCCACATACTACAATGTTAAAAATAAAAGCAATTTCCCTTAGAATTATCAAGATCCTGGGTACATCAGGTAGGCCTAATTTAGTGGGTTATCGAACATGTTAAAAAGCTGGAAGTTGTCTTCTTGAAATTGAGATCGTGATTTTCGGAGGGAAAGGAATAAACTAAAGGAAATTAATTTTTATATTAAAATGGATCCACATATGCCATCAGATAATACACATTAACACAAGACACAAGTTATTGTACGATCTTGCCTATCAGAGAAAAGTGGAATCGAGAATGCTTTCCAATAAATTCAAGAAAACTACTGATTAAATGATTGACAACACTTCACATGGATATAAATGGTTTATTTGTGAAACTAGTAGATGCATTCCTTCTTTATTTGCGTAGATTTGATTATAGCATTAATTCTTTGTAAACAGCTGACATCCTGCTGTTGACGCGCCTTCAGTAATCAGGTTATTGTTCAGTATAGCCAACACATGAGAAGCCATGAGAATCTAGTGCCAACGTTAGTTTAAACGGGTGGGCTGCCAGGTATTATGGAGAAAATGGAAGCATGTTTAAACTGAATAGTAAAGTTGAACAGGTTTAATTTACCCCAAGTTTAACTAACTTTGGAGAAAACGGCCCTAAACGATGCAATATAACTGCCGCCATTTGTTATGTTGAGTCTCAGCCAACGAGTTAGATACTATAGAGAGGCTAAAGACCTCTGATAAGCGCTCCCTGCGGAGGCCATCAGTACTATGGATCGTTCCCTAAAAAACATGGCGTCTACAGTACCGCCAGCCTCCGCAAGGAGTGCTTATCAAAGGCACACTGTAACGAGTTGGTACATGTATTATATTTTTCAAATGCATCAATATTTAATTTAAACATTTCGCTATAGGCTTTGTAAAAAGCTGATTTATAAATGAAAAAGTAATAATTAAGACTTTAAGATTTCCAAAAATGTCCCATTCCCTCGGATTTAAATGAAATGTACCGTAAATCATAATATTCGTTGCTGGATAATTAAACCCTCTCAATACAGGTACCATTGCCGCAGAGAATTATAAGATAAGACGGACTGAGCATAAGCGAAATATCTGTATTAATAAGTTTGTACCATGAAGAGTTTAGTATTTATTGTGTTTATAGGGCCTACTCCAACTTTCTTTTTATTAATGCGTTAGGGCTCTTTTTGTTACCAAAGAGGAAAGATAGCACTTGCATCACACACAATTTGTCATTATTGTTCAAAATAATGTAAGAACAGTTTTATTCTGCAAAAGCCTCTCCTTAGTTGCGAGACACGGGTGAGATCAATGCTTGTTTCAAATTATATTAGACTACACAATGTCTCCATCACGCGACAATATTTGTTTCAAACTATATTAGACTACATGATGTCTCCATCACGCGAAAAGAAGTGTACCTAGCTGTGGCTCCTGTTGTTTCTGATAACAATGTTAATCGTAAGTATCTTATCGTTTCAATAAATGTGGTGAGTTATGATCATGAGTAACTTTCTATTAGTGTCATTCTTTAATTAATATGTTGCATACTAAGAGATTATTTGTAGTTTTAATAATTTCAGTTTTCAAAAGTTCTCTGTGTTAATTCCAATTTCAAATGAATTTTTCTCAATAACTTAATTACTGGATATTTTTTTTAATTTTCGCCACTACCTTTCCTATATTTTACTCCTATTGGTTACATACGTCGTCTCTCTTGAAATCACCTGGTGAGCACTGAATTACATGATTTCATATTAGGTTAGACTAGCTGTAAGGTAATTAAATTTGTGACGAAGTCAAAAAATTATTTATTTTTCTTCTGCCGATTAAATTCATCCGTCTTTAGGTGCTTTGCTTTGGTTGCATCGAATATAGCTTGTCATTTAATATCTGGGCTATATTTAATGAAACTAATAAAACATAGGCCTTCAGCTGTTACAAAACGTAAAGTTTTGTGTGTATTTTACTTTTTACTTATTAACATAGTCTTAATATGTAACTCAATTCACAATAATACTAACTTCATCACAGTCATTTCCTACAACATCCGAGCCACGCCCCTTTGTTTTGACTAACCGAAACATGGCGGACCAATGTTCAATTGTCTTCAACTTTCTGAGATTTTTGTCCTCTCTATAGTATCTAACTCGTTGGTCTCAGCTATTGTAAAATGTACATGCTAAAACGGTTTAAGTACATGTTACGTTAGTGGACTAGCTTTATCTATGGTGTGGTAGCACCTTTACTTGTCTGTGTCTTGCGCATGCGCAGTGTCCCATCATTGGACTTTGAAAAATTTCTTGCAGGACACTAAGTGCAGTTTCTCCCGAGCCCCTACCACGCTGTAGCGGAGAACTGAGACATATGTTCCCAAATTGAAGCAGCAGAAAGCCGCCATTTGTTTGTTAGAAAACGCGCGGGATTTCGAAACCGCTATTTGAATACGTGTTGTATTGCGTATCCGACAGCTAAATGTTTTTGTTTAAAGGAACAATACTTCCTTTGCGATATATCTTTAATAACGTGTGTCTCCTGTCAGCAGAGTTGCTAGGTTTTCTGCGAGGGAAATCGGGATATCAGAAGCTAACTTAAGACAATATATTTATCATCACTTTATCAAAGAGATTTATAGTTGTTTTCTGCAAAGTAGTATTCGCATGCATTTAATGTAATATTCGCCTCCCTGAGAAACACTAAAATACGAAAGACACACAGTAGGCTACAGTGAATACTACAGACTAATCGTTTTTTTTTCTTTTATTAACCATGGATATGTTTTAACCATTCGATACTAAATTAACATTGCAACTTTTCTTTTTCGCAACTGGTATGCAACAGTACATCGACGATGAGTCCATGTTTAAACATAGTTCACTGCACTACAAAACGCAGCAATTGTATGTGTCTGTTATTAGTGTAAAATACGATATCAAAACACTCTTTTTTTTTTTTTTGGCACTCAATGCACCTAAAATACACAATGTTGATTACTTGCGAGAACAGCAACTAGGTACCGAAACGGATTAATCAACAATGTGGTAGAACTAGGGGAACTATTATCTTGCGAGTAGAGTTACCTTATGGAAATCAGCTGGGTTACCTCACAGACTTACTAAATTTCCGCGGGTTACCTCTATGTTTACAATGTAACCATCTGAGTCAATATATAAATAAAAATATCGGATAATAGGAAATGCAGACTAACTTGTTTAAATTGCGTTCTAGGCTATTATCCCTCAAATCGGGATTTTTATCAATCTCGATCCGCTTTATCGGGATTTTCAGACTTGCATCATTTTCATAGGAACTCCGAATGTGAATATTCATAACCAAGGTTAATAATGTCTACTTTTTAATTTAATCTGTAGGTTAAACTGTTGTATAAAATCAAAAAGCATTATTTTTATTATTATTATTATTATTAGTAGTAGTAGTAGTAGTAGTAGTAGTAGTAGTAGTAGTAGTAGTAGGAAGTAGCAGGAGCAGCAGCAGCAGCAGTAGCAGTAGTATAAAAAACTCTTTCATTAATCCGTAACTAAGACAAGAGTTACTTTCAATCAGGGCTATTAAAAAATTAACTTTTTGTAGTTTATACAGTTTCTGTTGAGTTGTCCAAAGGAACGATGATGATGTAAAAATTCCTTCCTCTAACAGGCTATGTGGCCTAATACTTGTTCTGGGAGATGAATTTGAAATGTGTTATGCCATTACTTAATGAGTGGTTAGTACATGCAGTATTAATGAACATGTTTCAGCTTTTAGGCCCTGAAATTTGATTATATATATTTTTAAACAGGATCTATTTCTACCGTCCCGCGCCGTGGCGTGTTGGTCTAAGGCATACTGCCTAGGACTCGCATTACGGAATGCGCGCTGGTTCGAGTCCTCATGGGGAAGAAATTTTGTCATGAAATTTCGGCCAGTGTATGGGACCGGTGCCCATCCAGAATCGTGATGCACTTGGGGAGCTACGATAGGTAGCAAAATCCGGTTGCGAAAGCCAGCTGTAAAGGCTGGCGGGATCATCATGCTAACCACACGATACCTCTATTCTGGTTGGATGATCGTCCACCTCTGCTTCGGCATGTGTGCGTGAGGCCAGCAGCCGGCTGGTCGGTCTGGGGCCTTCACGGACTGTAGCGCCACGTATTATTATTATTATTATTATTATTATTATTATTATTATTA
This sequence comes from Periplaneta americana, assembly GCF_040183065.1. Lineage (NCBI taxonomy): Eukaryota > Metazoa > Arthropoda > Insecta > Blattodea > Blattidae > Periplaneta > Periplaneta americana. Next base: position 113,081,132 of record NC_091126.1, on the reverse strand, counting down.
TTATTATTATTAATTCTGTATCTTCGAATTCGGCGAATAATTTTATTATTCATGTATGCACTGAAACAACAGCTGTTTGAAAAAAGGGAAGGATATGGAGTGGATGAAGGACAATAACAATGTATACGGTAATAACGTAGTTTGAGAGGTAACAACTATCTTCGAAATGAGTTGAAACAGTGAATGATTCATTGTAGGGTAGAAATTCTCTCTGCGGATTGCACCTATCCATTTTCGGTTAAGGGAATCTTTACTCAGAGGAAATCTGAAGCACAAACAGCCGTATAAGTACAATAGTTTTTCTTCTGTAACATAATACGGGCCAAAAATATTGTAGAAATTAAAGATCAACTAATCAGTGAAATGTAACATTCCTTCTTTCTTTATCTTTACATCTGTGTGCATTGCTGCAATTAAAAATAGCACACGAACTAAACCTGTACTTATTGATTTCAACCAAGGAAATGGCCGCCCGTCGGCTGTTCAATTTGGGAGAATAACACTAGCGCCAGTGAGCGGTCTAGCGGTTATTTAGTAAGTCTATGGTTTCTCCGGGTTCTTTACTTGTGGAGCCGATAGTACAGATGTGTTGATGTTTATTGACTTTACTGGCTTTGTGCCAGAGGCCGTTTTAGGGTCTTATACGCGCAGGATGCCCTCTCCAGCCATTGTACATAAATAACAATAAATAAATATTTACATACTTATACACTATTTCTGGCATAAGTGCCAGTAGGTGTGTGAGTGCGGTGATTGGCTTTTTATTTATTTTATTTTATTTTTTACTTTATTTTTTTTTGTTTTAATTATTTTGGTGTAGGCCTAATTTGTTAATTTGGGATGCTTAAGGAATGGTGAACGGGACAAGAGTTCGGGGTAAAAGATATCAGTTGATAGACAGCATTAAAGTATTATATGGGGAGATTAAGAGGAAAGCAAGAAAGGGAAATGCTGGGTTTGCAGTTAAAGACCTGCTCTTGGGCAGAACACTGTGCATACACACATACATTTTTAAGTTTCCCCTTCCGGTGGCAGAAGCGTCTGAATCGTTATGGAGACTTTCATGGTGTGGTGTTATTTTATTCATCTGCCTCTCTGATGCTGTCGTGTGTCCTTTCGGACAGTATTCAAATTTCCAACAGTGTTTGCGGTTTTGTTTGTGTGTTTTAGTTTGGTGGTGGGGGCTGGTGGTAGTTGTAGAGGAGTTTCTCCAGTGTTGTTCTGTTGTTTGTGTTCGGGGGATTTGGGAAGATGTGTTGTGTATATACGCGATTTACTGCCGAATGTGTGTATTTCCTGTTTATGTTGTTTAGGTGTGTGAAGAGTGGCTTTGTTTTTGTGGTAGTGTAAACTGTGTTATTTCTGGTGCGTCTGTGCAGGTGGAAGATTTGGCGGAGAATTCTTCTTTCGCGTGCTTCAAATTTCAATTGGGTCGTTGGAGGGGCTTGTGCGAGGAAAATGGAGGGATGTATGCATAGGGATCTAACCAATGCTTTGTATAGGTGGAGGAGTGTTTCGGTCATACAACCGGGTCGATTGATGCCACTTAGGTAGCTTATTGCTCTGGTGGCAGCGTTATATTTCCTCCAGGTTTCTTTAGCTACTTCGGTCCAGGAGAGTATGGAGGTGAGGGGTATTCCTAGATATGTCAGATTCCGCTGGAGTGGAAGTTGAGTGTTGGCTATTGTGATTGGGTTGTTCTGGAGGACTCGAGTCCGGAGTTTTGGGCGGAAGACGCATATCTGTGTTTTGTCTGTGTTGACTGTGATCCGCCACGTGTTGGTCCAATTTAGATACTGCCTGAGTGTTGCGTTTAGTAACTTCCTAGCGGAGGGGAGTCGGGGGTGTGTTGCCCAATATGCGACGTCGTCTGCATATTGTGCCAGTCCTACTAGCAGGTTATTAGGGAGGGGAATATCTGCCACATAGATGTTATACAGAGTGGGAGATATGACACTGCCTTGGGGGACTCCAGCTTCTATTCGGAAGGTCCGAGAGAGTTCGTTCCTTCCGAGTCTCACCTGTCCTGTTCGGTTCGATATGAAGCTGGAGAGCCAACGTGTGATTTCATGTGGCAGGTTTAAGGATGTGAGTTTATATTTTAGGGCGTCTATCCAAACTGTGTCAAAGGCTCTCTTGGCGTCTAAGGCAATAAGGATGCTGTAGTGTCTGCGTGTATAAGCCTCTTCAATGGGAGTGAGCACTCGTATCAGCTGGTCGTGTAGCTGCGCTCCCGGTCGGAATCCGGCTTGAGTGGTCGGGAGTAGATTGCGGTTGCGCATATAGACGTGTAGTCGTGACACGAGAACTTTCTCCATTAATTTGGCTAATGTTGATGTCAAACTGATCGGTCGGTAGTTTTGTGGGTCAGACGCGTCTTTGCCTGGTTTAGGAAAGAGAAGAATGTGAGAGTGTTTCCAGCGCTTTGGTGTGTGTCCTAGTCTGAGTGATCCTGTGTAAAGTTCTGCAAGATAATTTAGTGCTTTGGGAGGCAGTTGGCGTAGTATGTTGTAAGTGATTTGGTCTGGTCCGGGGGAAGAGTTTTTTATGTATCTTAGTTCCAATGATATATCTAGCGGAGTGATGTTGTCAATGAGTGGATCGTCGGTCGATAGAGGAAGTGGCGCTGGAAGCGGCTCGTAGAGATCAGGATTCTGTGTGATGTGATGTGTAATGTATGCTAGATGTTGGGGGTCGAAAGATGGGTGATTTGGTGTGGTGTGTATATTTTCTAGTGTGCGGCTGAGAAGATCTAGTTTACCAGGCGTGTCGTATACTATGTGTTGTCCGTCGCGTAGTGGGTGGTTTGAGTTTGCGTGTTTTCCTCGTATCCGTTTGATCACGTCCCAGAAAAGTTTGGGATTGTGAGTTCTATTGTGGTCAAGTCTGTCCATAAATCTTTTCCATCTGTGCGCCTCAAAACGTTGTATGGTTTCTCGTACATTCTGTTGAAGGGAACGGTACAGTCGTCTGTCTTCGTCTGCGTGTGTCCGTGTGTATAGTCTGTGCGCTGCTCTCTTTGTCTTTATTAGTTTGATTATGTTTGGTGGTAGTCGCCTGCGTGTATCCGTTGTGCGTTTTCTTGTCTGTATGGATATATTCATTGCAGCTTCAAGCACCTGTACGAACGTTTCGTCGGCGTGGTCTATGTCTTCTGGTTTTGATATGTCGATGTCGGGTAGTGTCAGTGTAATGTGCGTCTTGAATTGGATCCAGTCTGCGTTGCGAAAATCTCTCATAAGTATGGTCTCCTTGTAAGGAGTTGGGCGGTAGGTGGTGGCGGCCAGTTTGAAGATGATTGGTGAATGAGATATGTAGTGTGAAATGTGCAACGAGAAATGCGCGAACGAGGCGAGACAGCATTGTCCACACACATAGCGCCGAGAAATGTGTTATCGAACCAAAGAGTACATAACAGAAAATATTTGCTAATGTCGCGCGGTAAACATCTTAATTCAACCTATTATTGTGTACAGTATTGATTTTTCGAGTGATTTAACTATGATTATTTCAACCTGAAGAGTCAATATTAGTGTTAATATTGTTTATTTTGTTATAGTGTTGTTTAATTACTTAAAATAATGGTTTAATTAGTTTTCAAATTAACATTATTATTCATTGGTGCGAGTGCGTGAAAAACTTTCTTCAAGCATGGACACAGTTCAAATTAGTGGTTCTTCTGGAAATGAATCCGGTTCTTCTGGTTTAGATCCTAGCACATTTGAACATGATTTTCATACTATGGTTGATCAAATGGAAACTGTGAGTAGCGATATAAATATTAATAATTGTGGAAATGACACAGGTTCTGTAAACATTTCCTTGGTGCCTAGTTACAAACAAAAGAAGATAAAAAAACAATATTTATGCAGCTACCTAAAAAATCACTGCAACCTCTTTATACTAAGCATGTTAAGTTGACTCCACTTGGAAGTAAAATGTTACTATTTTAAATACTGCGAACAAGAATGCCTCTTCAGTACCTAATCTGAATGCAACCCCTTCTAATATGCAAATTAATAAGCGGCCGTGCACAAGCTCAAATACAGAAATAGCACAGAATATGACGTGTTACACCAACATTCCAACTCAAAACAGATTTCAGCCTTTAGCTACGGAAGACAGCATGGAGGAACCTTCTGCTGCTTCTACACTTCAAAAGGAAAAAGAATTCCACCTATCTGCTTAAAGAACATTGAGAACTATCAGCTCTTATTACAAAGCATACAGAATTATGTACAATCAGAATTTCATACAGATTTGAAAGGTTCAATCATAAAATTATACGCTTCAACATCCCATGATTTTCGATCACTTACTACTTACTTTGACTCAATTCGTCAGCAATACTATACTTATAAAAATCCCTCTGAAAAGAAATTTTCTGCTGTTATTCGAAATGTACCCTAATCTCTCAGTGATCAAGAGATAAAAGTCGCCCTTGAAGAACTTAACTATCCAGTTCATAAAGTAACAAGACTCCTAGGAAAGAACAAACAGCCCACTCCATTTTGTGCAAAAGAACTAGACAACAATGACCAAGGGAAATCAATACTAAATCTCAGTCGCCTACTTTACAGTGTAGTTAAAGTCGAAATCAGACGCCAATCCAAAGAGATTCCTCAGTGTACAAGGTGCCAAAATTTTGGTCATACTAAGAACTACTGCCAACTCGAACCACGCTGCGTACGATGTCTAGAGGCTCATCATTTCTCTCAATGCCCAAATCCTAAAACAATACCGCCTAAGTGCGTGAACTGTCAACAACAACATCCAGCTAACTACAGAGGCTGTGAACACTATTTACATTTGAAGGAAAAACTCTCACGTGGTGTTCAGTTAAGACAAGAAAAACGGACTCATGTTCCAGAATCTTCGCAACCATTATTTCAACGCACAGAAGATTCTCAACATCAAGTAAATCCTTCAATGTCTCAACCATCTACGTCAAAATTTCAAGCAAACTCTCGATCTAAGACGTATCCAAATGCAGTGAAAGGATCCTTTGATCAGAGTCACCGTCGCCCTATAAGTCAACTGCTCCAGAATCTTCCACTTCATCTCTCTTAACCGATCTACCCTCTAAGGTTATTCCGCACATTATCACTTTATTGACTCCATTCTTGTCAGAAATTAAAGATTACTTTATGTCTTCTCTGTCATCTTACTTCCAGAATGGCAGCAAATAATAAAATTTCTATTCATCAACTCACTATAATCAATTGGAATGCTGATGGTATTAGAATGAAAGGATCTTCTCTGATTGCCTTTATGTCAACACATAATATTATGATAGCCTGCATCACAGAAACTCACCTTCTTCCAAACGAAGTCTTCACTGTTCCAGGATATAAACTATATAGATATGATAGGTATGCTTCAACTGTATCTGGTGGTGTTGCCATTTTAATTAAGCGAAATTTTACACATCATCAAGTCCTTATTCCTTATTCGTCTGATATAGAAACAGTCGGAATCAAAATTAAGTATCAAAATAACCATGATTTTGTCTTATTTTGTGCTTATAAGCCCCCAAAATATCTGCTAAATACTGCATATCTTGCTCTTTTATTTCCCTCAGTCGGTTCAACACTTCTTGTGGGCGCTCTAAACTGTAAACACACATCATGGGGATGCAGAGTATCGAACCCAAATGGACATCGTCTTTACAACTGCATTACCAACCTTGGTCTCCATATTCTCGCACCAACTGTACCAACACACTATCCATATAATCCCGCCGATCTTCCCGATATCCTTGACATCGAAATTCAAAAGAATATGCATTTACCAACTTATATTGCATCATTAACAGCACTTGATTCAGATCATTGTCCAGTGTTGATTAGTTTCAAATTGTCTCCTAATGTAACACCTAAAGTGCAACGCCTTATTAATGGTTTTGTTGATTGGGATAAATTTCAGTTGACTCTAGACTCAATGTTAGTCACAGAATATCATCCACTAACAGCAACAGATATTGACAATGATGTTCAACATTTTACGGACACAATATGCTCATGTGTAAATTATTCTACAATGTGCTCCAAGCGACCATTAACGCCCTACTACCTACCATCCTCCGTAGTCCAATTAATTAAGGAAAAACATCGTATTCGTAGACAATGGCAACGAGAGAGGCAACCATGGCAGCGGAAGAAGCTGAATTATCTCATACGATTAGTCAAGACAAATCTTGAACAACATCGCCTACAGTCATATCAGTCTTACTTATCATCTCTATCTGAAGCTGATAATACTCTTTGGTACGCTACAAAGCGTGTTCTACGCGAACCAACAGTCATCCCAACACTTCGGTTAGACTCTCAAATAGCCACAGACACAGAGTCGAAATGTAACTTGCTTGCATCTCATTATCAACATGTATTCACCCCAAACGAGAATAAAAATGAACAGACTACCTCTGAATTTGAAGAAGAACTTATAGAAAATATTAATAAACCGACTGTGCCAGAGAAAATTTCCTCTACTACTCCACAAGAATTATCTCACTTCATTCAAAGGCTTCCAAATAAAAAATCTCCAGGCCATGATCTTATACCCAACATTGTACTAAAGAAGCTCACCAACAAAGCTCTTACTTACTTGACGATAATTTTCAATGCTGCCCTTTTAATTGGGTACTTTCCTCGAGCCTGGAAGCTTGCTGAAATCATTGTTTTTCATAAGCATAACAAACCTAAGCACTTGCCATCAAGTTATCGACCTATTAGCTTACTGCCCACGTTATTGAAATTGTTTGAGAAGGTTATTCATCATCGCATTTGTAAATTTACGTTCCAAAACAAGATAACTCCAGATTTTCAGTTTGGCTTTCGTCCAAAACATTCTACAACACACCAACTGCAAAGAGTCACTGAATCCATTATAAAAGGCTTTGAAGAAAACCAGTATACTGCCACTGTGTTTCTGGATATTGCCCAAGCATTTGATACTGTTTGGCATGATGGTTTAATGCGAAAATTATATAGAATTGGTTTTCCTGACTATCTCACACGCATCGTGAAAAGTTTTTTATCTGAGCGTCAGTTCTAAGTACGTATAGATGGCATTAAATGAACGCTTCGTCCAGTTTTAGCCGGAGTACCACAAGGATCTATACTGTCACCACTTCTCTTCAATATCTTCACATATGACATTCCATGTTTACAACCGTCATACATAGCTATATATGCTGACGATACAGTTCTCTTTTATTCTCATAGTAACCTAAATACTGCAATCAGCACTCTTCAGACATCCTTACAGGAGGTGTCTACATGGTTCTCTGACTGGAGAATACTACTCAACATTACCAAGACAGAAGCTAAAATCTTCTCTTTAAGGCCTTTTCATAATCTACCTCCTTTGGTTCTTCTAAATGAACAAGTTACATGGCTCTCTAGTCAAGAAGCTGTCAAATATTTGGGAATATTATTAGCCACGAAACTTACATGGAATGCCCATATAACTCGTATTGTTACACTAACCTCTTCTAGAATTCGAAAATTATACCCTTTGGTTAATAGATGTTCACAAATTGGATTGGACTGTTCAGTGCTACTCTACACCTCGCTTGTACGACCTCTTTTAACTTATGCAGCGCCAGTGTGGGTGACTGCAAATAAGACACACATGCATCGCCTACAAGTTCTCCAGAACAAGTTCCTGCGTACTGCAACAAATGCCCCCTGGTTTGTAAGAAATCAACAACTGCATCAAGAATTGGGAATTCTTCCACTAGAACAGTACATCCATTCATTGTCAAAATCTTTCTTCAACAAACTTCCTGGTGTTCCTGGAGCTGTGACATATAACATTGGAGCAAGATTGGAGCATTGGAGGTTTAAAGTAAAAATTCTGTAAAATACAGCGCAAAGTAGCAATTAATATATCTTTCGTGCTATTCACTGACTATTAATAGTTTAAATACATTCAATATTAACTGCCGCTTTGCGCTGTATTTTACAGAATGTTTACTTTAACCCCTCATTACCCATTTTTGACTTACACCACTTCTGCTCTGAAAATAAAATTAGGCCTACATTTTCTGAGTTAATTGAAGTTACAATTTTTTCAACAAAATTGTGTGTTCATTTATTTGTTCTCACCTACGTCATATTAGCAGTAAGTGCATGTAAATTACGTATTTATGGGTATGATATGTTCAAATTAGGTATTATGTGTGAAAACTGGAAATGTAATGTAAAATGCGGTAAACTTGCCATAAAAATTTAAACCATAACATCAGCACTATTTGTGACTCAAAATAATAAAGGAAATATCGGTTGTTAAGAAATGGAGAAATAATGAATTTCATATTAATGTTTACATCCTCCTCTTTTCTTTATTTTCAAGTTTACCTCAGCGGCCGAGTTTACCCCAATTTGCGGTATGCAAAATCGTTAATTTCTCAGGAAATAGAGAGAGGAGTTCACCATGCGATGTACCCTACGAGATATTCCCTACAATTTTGAAGCTGCTACGTAATTTTTACTCTTCTCACAGGAAATACAAAGTTCCAGTGATTCATAAATATATTTAGGAATGAATTGAATTAACCGACCACGTACAAACAATTATATTATTTCAAACCATGATACGTCATCAGGGCCATGATTCAGTTGTAAGGAGCAGAAAGAATTACGTTTATTCCCAGCTTCTGAAACTTGTAGATTGCGTGTGAAATTCTTCCAGGATTCTAAAGTAGAATTAATAAGAACCATATACACTTATTGTATAGCATAAAAATATAAAATAAATTACGCAAAATCCGTTTTCTGATGTGTTATCATATGTAGTGTGCACACTTTTAACTTGCCTGCCGCTAGAGGGCTACTGTCGCGCCAGCTGTCAAATGTTGGCATATTTTATACGTATGAGTTGCGTGACTGTATCTATTAGACTGTGGTATTCCTTCAATGTGACGTAATTTCTTACGTTGGATTGGTGTCCCTGATCAATATATAAGAACTATAAGGAGTGTGCCGGTTCGAAGAGTAATGTGTTGGAGGAAAATTTTAGAAGGTGGGCAGAAATACATAGTACATTGAACTAAATTTTGCAAGTCATGCTTTCTTGTATACTGATATAATTGGATGGCAAATAATCTTATTTGTAGTTGTCCTTGTCACTCTCCTGCGAAATTATTATCCTGCGAGGTAAAGAGAAAGGTAGGTGTTACCTAACTCACATAGGCCTACATGAAGGTTACGTGTATTCTAGTAATTTCAGTATTAATACTTTGTGGATGTGTTGTTTCACAGGTTATCATTTTACATTTTAGCGCTGAAAAGAACATACACAATGTCTGTTCCGGAGAGGGTAGAAAAGTTGGTGCGAGAGAACGGGGTTATGGTCTTCAGCAAGTCTTACTGTCCTTTCTGTTTGAAAGTAAGTATAATAGAAATATGAATTTAATCTATATATATATATATATATATATATATATATATATATATATATATATATATATATATATATATATATAATCTCTCAACGTAAGAAGCAGACGTTTGTGTGTTAGATTGGTTAGTTTCGCCGTAAATTATGTTATTCCAGTAGCCACGATTTATTGGAAAAAAGCAATACGTTTCCTCGTATTAATTCTGAAACGTATGTTAAATTATGACGAACTATAAATTAAACTGTTGTGATGAAATGGACATATGAATTTTCATAGCTTTATAACTCGTTCAGAATTAGTCAAAATCGGTATTACGTAGAGAACATTATGTATTGTCCTATGTGGAACTGAAAGTCGCTTGTTGATAGTACTTACGCTTCGTTAATAGGTAGTTCCTGTGATTTTGGAAGTGAAAATCGTGGAATTTATAAGGGATTTTTTTTGTGGAGATGCAGTTGATGGTATATACAAGGCATAAAAGCCTAAACTAACCAAACCTAACCTGTTACAGATTCGTATATGCAAGTTGTACAAGCGGAGTGCGAAGGAAACTACCTCAGTACTAGTTTAGCGAAGCAATGGTTTTTAAAATCATAATTTTGTCAGAAACTTTCATATTTTTTTTTAAGTACGTTAAGTAAACTATCATAACATAAATTTAGGATAAACTCCAGAACATGGATTACACCCTTTCCCTCTTACTTCAAAATTCCAACCTTGTGCACACAAAATAAATTATTGGCACTGAAAAGTGCCTTTTCGTAAATATAATGATGCGCATTCGACAAACGCAGACAAATCTGCTCCTTTTAGTATTTTAAGACATAATTTGATAGGTGCAATCCGTGTTCTGAAATTTTCCTGTCCAGCAACTCGTCGGAGTTTGTTCTCCGAAATGACTTTAATTTCGTGCCGGGTATTTTATTTGAGTTCCTCACGTGAGTGTGGGTTATTCACTTAAACTTTGTTTTTAATCACTGAGGCGGAACCATGCTTCGTCAGTATAAAAAATTAAGATGGGGTCAAGTAGTCTGTCATACACTGGTGTTAGAACCATGTGCAAAACCTAAGTCTGGTCTGATTCCGTTAACCTCTGAACTACACGAATTTTTTAAGGTTTTAATTTTAATTGTTTCGTACCTCTTCATCACTGAAGACTGTGACACCCCCACCTGTTGAGCTATACAGCGGGATGATGTCGTAGGACTTTTCTCTAGTCAGTGGGAAGTTTCATCTAACATCTCCTCAGTGGGAACACGCTTCACACCTGTTTCTAATCCAATACTGATCCAGTTGTACGAAATGTCTTCACTAAATTTTAAATCATTCATAGTGGACACATTACTACACTTTAAATGTACGGTATACAGCTGTACTTTCACTGTGTGAACGTTTTTATGTAACTAAACACGAAACGTATGCGAGCAAGAGGTCTGATCACTGTGATAGCGCAACAGTTACTATGCATACGACTCTCCACTGATGCTGGTCAAGCCTTGGCTGACTCTGTATTATAAACCGGGAGATAGTGGTGCAAGGTACGTTATGACATGTTTAGACTTTAATATTACATGTCCATTTTTCTTATAATATGAGTTAAATACAACCACGTGCCACATAACATGTGTTACAAAAATAACCTATGTGTTACGAAAATAACCTCTTCTTTTTATAGATATGTTAAGAATCATATGTCTGTTAAATTGTTTATTGCTCTTAGTATTCAGCCTAATCTTCAATCATAGATAAAAAAAACACATTGTTGGTATTATACAAAATCTTATTCTGAAAGCTATGTAGCGTGAGTTACGCATATGTAACATTAGTTTACGTCGACATTTAGATGAAATTTTCCTTAAATATTGCACTTAATGAGATTTTAAAATTCTTAAAATTAGAACATAAGAAACAAAATTACTTCCAATGTGTGTCAGCTGTAGAGTTTTTAGATTTGGACTAGCATCTGCCTTTGTGTTTGATTGCTTCAGTGCTTTGTGGCAGACTCAATTTAAGTACATTTTGCCACAACTATAAAAGAGATAGACCTAACAGAAGTACACTGTGGATGTTGTGAACAGTCGGTGAAAGTATATCAATCAATCAATATTCCCATCATTCCAGCATGGAACATAGGGCTCTCAGAAAGCTTCTCCATCTGACTCTATTCCTGGCCAACTCCTTGATCTCACTCCATGTCTTCCCCATCGTTTTTGCTTCTGTGAGAACAGTTTGTTTCCATGTTATCTTGGGTCTGCCAATTCCTCTGCTGCCCTGCGGATTCCAATCCAATGCCTTCCTGGCGGGGTCATCTGGAGGTCGGCGAAGTTTATGTCCCAGCCATCCCCACTTCCTATGCCGAATTTCAAGTTCAACTGGTTTTTGTTTAGTTTTTAACCATAGGTTTTCGTTGGATATCTGGACCAGCCTGAATATTTTTAATGTTTCTCAAACATCTATTAATAAAAACTTGTAGTTGATTGATAATAGTTGTTATTTTCCAGGTTTCACAGCCATATAAAAGCACGGATTTGACATTTGTGTTAAAAATTCTTAGTTTAGTATTTATTATTTAGGCAGCACTCTTCCATATGAGTCATTCCACGTCAAGTCGCACAAAATTATACAAATTTTGACCTTCATATTTCTGATTGCGTTTATATTTGTTTTTTTTTTTTTTATCCAACTCTATGGGTCTAATAAACCAACAAGTGTGTTTTTGTATCCTCCTAAGTCCACCTGTTTTTAAAATATTGCATGTCAAAATTCGTTAAAAATGTCGCACAATTCAACATTTAAAGCGTCATATTTTTGAGGATATTGATGTTAAAAATTTTTTGAAAAATGCATTTGAAAGCTTAAAGTACTGTCTTTTGTTAAATATTTACTAACTGATTTTAATATAATTATTACAAATATTTTTTTATGATTCAAATTTTAAAAGTTAGATATCAATGTGAAATAGCCGTATTAAAAGTCTAAAAAAATGCCTATTATGTGCACTGAAGTATTCTTAATAATTCCAGAAAAAATCACAATAGGATCTCCAATAGTTTAATGGAAATTTAATTACTTACGAAACAATGTGTAGCAATCGGTGCAGCAGCAGTGGACGGGAAGCGTTGAAGCGCGCTGGGAGGTTTATTGGTGCTGGATGATCGAGTGAATGTTGCAACATTACACCCAGTATGATTCAAGTCACTTGAGGAAATACTGATAATTTACTTGTTATGATATCTTCAAATATTTGTACTTTATGCTTTTTAAACATTTGTTTTCATTCACACTACACTTTAAATTTTCATTCGCCTACCTTCTTTCTTGAAAGAAAATTGTTTTACTAAATCTTCAGATTCTGACAACGGAGTAAAAGAATGTAATTTTAATGTACCAGTTATTGGTTTTAGATTATGGTATCTGGCCTGCAAATTTTTCAGTGTGGTTTTTGTGCTTATTCAATGGACAAAATATAAATGACATGTTAGAAATGTTTTTTGTGAACAATCAAACAGTTTTTTTTTTTTGTAGGATCTTGTATAGGCTGGCTCTCGTGGCAAGTCTTTTAACAGTTTCTCCAATGCCATCACATGGACCTTTACCATGCGACATTGCAAAGAAGTGTCATTCAACGCTAATTCCATAATCGTCTTTATGTAAGCAATTATTTTTAAAATTCTTTTTGTTTTGGTATTGTGAACTTGATCCATCAGAAAAGTAGATGATTTTTTTTCATATCATTGAATTCTTGGTTTAAGAAATTGATTGCTTCGGATTGAAAAAAGTGAAAGAAATCGGTGTCATGTTTCATGCTTTCTGAGATGACAATAATATTTTGTGACGAATTTCTGTATCTTCTTTGAAATATACTATGAAAGGTTGTATTGTGGCTTGGCATTTGTTCCAATGCACACCTTGTACTGAACCTTGTATTACAAATTAATAATTTTCGGAAAAGTCTGGAATAACTATGTAATTTTCAGGTTGTACATTTTCTTTGCATTCCGTCAGAAATAAAATATGGCCGACTTTTGAAGGGATAACGATGCATCTTCTACATGAAAAACTTTACTTGCTAGCGAGCCTTTTACTTTTTTAAACTTTTCACGGGGGTATCGTTTTTGTTGTAGTTTTCTTTTCTTGATAAGGGATTCTATTGACATCAAACTCTTGTTTAATTTCTCAATATTACTGATTTCTAGTGCTGTAACCATATAACTTCTAGAAGAAGAAGTGGAATAATCACTTCCTCTGTCCGCACTTTCGTTTGATTCATGTTTATTAATATCACAAGAAGTACCGGCTTCACATATAATTTCACCTGACCTATCCGGAAGTTGATAGATTTTTTAAGGAAAGAATCACATATTCGCACATTCAAAGACTCCTTTAAATTGAGCTTTATCAATAAATTGCGACTTACGCGTATTAGTGTACTTTTCTTTTTAAAAGCGTAATTAGGAAGGTCAAATGGATTTAAACACTTGTTATATATTATGCGATCTTTGCTGTCACTAATCTTGTATAGAAATCACGTCACTCCATGAAATTCATCCCTGACTGAATATTTTTCTCTTCTATATTTTGTCTCCTGCCATCTGTTTACTGGCATAAAGTTTACTGCCTTTCCCAGCATTGCTATCGTTAAACACTTGGCTATATTACAGTATAAACATTTAGCATTGTGAAGGGCTGCCCCTCTTAGCTGAGTTGACAATAATGAAATAAATTTAGATAAGATATATACTGTTCCTTAAGGTATTTATCATTTGATGAATGAATGCATTTGTTTTGTAGTGTGGTGACATCAGTTATTATATGTAACGGGGGATTGTGTACAACTTTCCATGGGCAGCCTTCTAGCCCACAGCCACAAGCAGTTCATTAGCTGGTAATCGCGAGCACGTGCATGCCTCTAGAAAATAAATTGTTACAAATGTATGTGTGCAGTTCCCACATTTCTAAATGCAGTAGTTTAAGATAATACATCAGGGAGCAAGTCTATATTTTTTTTTAAGATTTTTAACTTGGCTATATAATATAGTAATTTTGCTTTGAAAAATAAATGATTGAAAAATTAGGCCAATTTTTTAATTTATTTGTGATAAGCCTAAAGTAATAAAAAGTGTTGTATTTAGTCTTTCAAATGCGCCAAACCGCAAATCTCAATTATTTGTAGACACAGAGTTCCAAGTGAGTTTTTGTAACAGTGCGCGCATAATTTGCGTAATTTCAAATAGTCATAAATACACAAATAATTAATAATTGTGAAAATAAAACAATACAGGTCTCCTTATTTGATGTCTGGAATTCATGAAAAAAATTCGACCATTTACGAGAAGGTCGTGTTTTATTGCTGTGCGATTTGACATGGAATGACTCATATAGGCTTTAGCAGCCCAAAGGCATATCTTGCCTTCTTTATTCTTACTCTCGAATCGCTATCTGTACCACTATTCTGGGAGACTATACTGCCTAGCTATGAGAATTCCTTCACATTTTCAATTACGCCGCTGCTTAGAGTTAGAAGAGTAGGTTGATTGGCACCTATGCACAATTCTTTGGTTTTATTAATATTGATATGAAGACCCACCTTCTGTGCTTCCTTTTCCAATTGTTGCAGTTTGGCTTTCATATCTTTAAAGGAATGAGCTAAGAGACAGATATCATCTGCATAGTCTAGATCTTCTAGTCCACCGGAGACCCCCCCAATGGTGAAAGTATAGTGAGGATCACGTAAGTTCAGTTCCCAAACAGCAAATATTTCCGTCTTATCAATGTTGCCAACTGTTACCAGATATCACCACATGTAGTAAAATCACGATCCTATGTACTGAATGACTTCTTTACTCACCGTACTTTACCTTTATGTCGGAAGGTTATTCTAAATAGTTTCAATAATAATTTGTAATATATTTTCGTAGGCGAACTATATAAGAAATGGAGGAAATGAATCACATGAAAAGTGTATTGCTATGTTCTATTCTTTTATTCCTTTACATTATTATTATTATTATTATTATTATTATTATTATTATTATTATTATTATTATTATTATTATTATTATTACCAGTCACTTTGGAAGGAAGCATCCATTATTCCAGTTTTCAAAAATGGTAATAAAAACAGTGTTACTAATTATAGACCCATTTCTATCCTAAACAATTTTTCTAAAATTTTTGAAAAAATTATACACAAACACATTTCATTTTATGTCAAAAATATGATCAATTCGGCCCAACATGGATTTATAAGAGGGAAATCTACTACTACTAATTTAGTTTCCTATCTTAATCTCATAATGCCTATAGTTGAAAATCAAGGTCAAATTGACTCAATTTATTTTGATTTTAGCAAAGCATTTGATGTTGTTCCTCACAAAATTTTATTAAATAAATTAAGTAATTTTGGTCTCTCCACTAACTACGTTAATTGGTTTGAAAATTATTTAATAGATAGACAGTCTTGTGTTCGACTTGGTAATTCTCTCTCGGTTCCATTTAATAGTTTATGCGGTGTTCCTCAAGGGTCTACTTTGGGACCTCTATTATTTTTATTGTTTATAAATGATATAAGTAAAAGAATAAGTTCTAGCTGCCTTTTATTTGCGGATGATCTCAAAATCTTTCGCAAAATTAATAGTTTGGTTGATTGTCAAATTCTTCAAAATGACATTAATTCAATTTCACAATGGTCTGTTGAAAATGGAATGAAAATTAATCAATCCAAAACTTTTGTTATTTCCTTTTCACGGAAAACTATCTCCCTAAAATTTAACTATTCTCTCAGTAATGTCGTAATTACTAAGAAAGATTGTATTAGAGATCTTGGTGTCCTACTTGATTCTAAATTATATTTCCATGATCATGTGCAATATATTTATACCCATTCGTTAAGAATGCTTGGTCTAATTAGGTCTATAACTTATTCTTTTTCCACTCCTATGTGTTTATTAATTTTATACTATACGTTGGTTAGATCCAAGCTTGAATATGCATCTGTTGTATGGAACTCCATTACTTCCACTGACTCGGTTAAATTGGAGAATATTCAAAGAAAATTTATTTCCTTGTGTTCTTATAGATTTTTACCAAATTCCGATTATAACTATGAGATTAAATGCAAATATTTCAATTGCGGTAGTTTGTTCACCAGACGTCAGGATCTTGATTATTTATTTTTTTGTAAAGTCATTAAGGGTGATATTGATTGTGAATCTTTCATAAGCAATATCAGTCTTCGTATTCCAGCTAATGGTTTAAGATTTCATAAATTGTTTTATAATAAGAATCCTAAATCTCTCTCTCCGGTCTGCAGATGCATTAAATATGCTAATTTGCATGGATTCAACTTGGATCCATTTAATGTGTAGTATATCTTTGAGTTTTTAACTCACTGATCTAATTTTAATAATTATTTGTCCATTTTTTTTCTTGCATTTGGTCAGTTGGTTAAGGTAGACTATTCCATTATTTCAATTATCTTATTGTACTAATTTTATAATTTTATAATTTTTATTTGATCTATGATTGATGTAGACTATTATATTGTTTGTATTTCATCTCATTGCCATTTTCTATCATTCATTCTCATCATCATTTGTTGTTTTGTTCTGTTTTGTATCGTGCTAAACTTTAATTGGCTTTGTGCTGTTGTTTTGCAAGTTAATATTCTAAATAAATAAATAAATAAATAATTATTATTATTATTACTATTACTATTACTTTTATTATTATTATTATTATTATTATTATTATTATTATTATTATTATTATTATTAGAGATAAACACCTCACTGATGAAAAAGATATTGTCAATGCATTTGCTAACCATTTCAATTCAGTTCAGAAAAAGCTTAATCTTAAGGCACAAAACAATAATAACAATTGTACAGACTGTCTATCTATACCTATAGTAACACATGATGATGTAAAGAAATCAATTAAAAAATTAAAGCCGACTAAATCAACGGGCACTGATGGTATTCCAAATTTTATAATTAAAGGGTGTTCAGAAATTCTTACACCTTTATTAGTTCACATATTTAACTTAAGTTTGAAATCTGGGGTATTTCCATCATACTGGAAACAAGCAGCAGTTATTCCGGTCTTTAAAAATGGCAAAAGGAATGTCGTTAGTAACTACAGACCTATCTCTATTTTAAATAATTTCTCTAAAATTTTTGAAACTATAATTCACAAACATATTTCATTTTTTGTTAAAAATAAATTAAATTCTGCACAACACGGATTTACAAAATCCAAATCTACTACAACTAACTTAGTCTCTTATTTGAATCAGATTGTACCAGTTGTTGAATCCCAGGGCCAAACAGATGCAATATATTTTGATTTCAGTAAGGCGTTTGATATAGTTCCACATTCTATACTATTGTCTAAATTAAATAATATAGGATTATCGGTAAGCTACGTAAACTGGTTTGAAAATTATTTACACGATAGACAATCTTGTGTACGAATTTCGAATAGTCTCTCTGATCCATTTAATATTATTTGTGGTGTGCCCCAGGGCTCAACTTTAGGACCTCTTCTATTTTTAATCTTCATTGACGACATTTGCAAAAGAATAAGTTCTGACTATCTATTATTCGCTGATGATCTTAAAATTTTTCGAAAAATCAATAGTGCTGCCGACTGTCAATTTCTTCAGGGTGACATTAATTCAATTACCAATTGGTCAGTTGATAACGGGATGATGATTAATGAATCCAAAACTTACGTAATATCATTTTCAAGGAAAACCTCTACACTAAAATATAACTATCACCTAAAAAATTTATTAATTAACAGAAAAGATTGTATTAGAGACCTTGGTGTATTAATTGACAATAAACTATATTTTCACAATCACATTGATTATATTTATAACCATGCAATAAGAATGTTAGGAATAATTCGGTCAATTACTTATTCTTTTTCAACACCTGACTCTCTTTTAATACTATACTATATATTAGTGAGATCGAAACTCGAATATGCATCTGTAGTTTGGAACTCTATTACTAATTCTGATTCGGCAAAACTTGAAAATATTCAAAGGAAATTTATTTCATTATGTTCGTACAGATTCCTGCCTAATAACTCTGAGTATAACTATGATCAAAAATGCGAGCACTTTAAATGTCGAAGCCTGTATGCGAGACGTCATGATCTCGATTACTTATTCTTATGCAAGGTCCTTGAAGATCAATCTTTCTTAAACAGTGTCAGCCTTCGTATTCCTATGAAGGACATGAGACATCACAAACTCTTCTATATTAGAAATTCTAAATCTTCCTGGCCGGTCTCCAGATGTATTAAACATGCTAACTTACATGTAGACGATTTTGATCCATTCAATGTATAGAAGTATTAGAACATGGCAATGTCTTTGCTAATATTAATTGCATTATCTTTCTACACATTTTGGTAATACTTTTGTATGAACCAACTCTTTTCCTTAAAATATAATAGTATTAATTCTTGTAAACTAATCATTGTAAACTATGTTCTTTTTTGTTGTTATCTCTATTATGTAATGTGTACGTTCATTTTATTGCATTATTTGTATCACTGTGCTGGACTTTTATTGGCCTATGGCTGTTGTCCAGCACATAAATATCAATAAATAAATAAATCAATAAATAATTATTATTATTATTATTATTATTATTATTATTATTATTATTATTATTATTATTATTATTATTATTATTATTATTATTAGGTTACTAGATGTAAATATACAACAAAGTATAGTATATAATATAATATTCAAGCATCAAATCTGTTCCAAGACCAATTAAATTATTGTCACTGTACTTCAAAGATTTCAGCATACATATACTTCCTAAAGGTAGATAAATTAATAACCAATTGACTTTTGGTTGGAATTCGAATGAACTTCTGATTATCTTTTGAAATTAGTAAGGAAATGGATAATACAAATAGGCTAAAACTGAAATAATAATAAATCAACTTACAAAAATAATTTTGGTCCTTAAAAGCCATAAGTAATTTCACTTCTAGACACCTTTTTAAAGATTTCATTTGTTTGTAAATTGCTTAGTAATGTTACACTTGCACTTATTATTTCTGCAACTCCACGTCTGTCATTGAAAAAATGTATGATACATAACTGTGAAGTCTCTTTTTGGCTCGTGTCCTAAATTTAAATAAGAAAAAAACAAATGATTCAAGAAATGTGAGCTGGTGAAAATTAAGTACTCAATTAATAAAATAATTACTACCAAAAGAGTATTTTATTAATTCCATACAAAAGATGGATTACACAGAACAGATGGCCAGAAATCATAGATTTATACACAACATACAGCATGAAACGATCATCCAAAAATGCTTTTTGTACACAATGTCATCTTTCAAACGAAGTGAAATAGCCAATAAGTTCAGTAAATATTACGCTAATAAGTAATAACTATAATTAATAATTATCTATAGGCCTAAGCTGTAAAAGGGAATAAAATAGTATATTGTTGAAATAGGGGGTTATGGTTTATTACGTGTATTTATAATTTTAATTACTTTTCTACATTTAATTATATTTTAATTTCTATTAGATTAGTTGGTGGTGTGGTTGTTTGTTTTATCTGTGTACGTCAGACTATTAAGGAAAAACTGAAAGAAATATTAAATCTACAGTCTACTTTATATAACAATATTTAATCAAGAACTGAATATTACTATTAATTTAATAACATAAGACCCAAAACATCTCCAAGTCTAGACAATACACATGCTGATTTTCTTTAACATGTTGACAAACAAGCAAACTCACTACTTTCATCTTGTAATCTCATCTAAAATACAATATCTGTCTGGAGAAAATCTATCGTAACATCAATTTTGAAAAGCAATTGTGCAACTAATATCTTTTCGAATTATCGACAGATACCACTTACTAGTATGATAGCCAAAATTATGGAAGAGATGATTTCATAGATTGAATTGGTTCCTGGAATGTAGTAACTAACTTTCATCTTATTGAGTTGACTTTAGAGAATTACATTCAACAAATGGACAAATTTTAAATTTTAGTCAAGATATTAAAGATATTTTAAACAGAAAACAAAACACCTGAGAAATTTTAATTTATTTTCAAGGATCATATGGCTCTGTAGATATAAATCACTTAAGAAATTGTAAACTTAGGGTGTCCAAGATAAAATGTTACACTGGGTCAGTGACTTGATTATTTGATTCATTGTCACAAATATGTAAATAGAGACAGATCCATATGGGCTTCCCACATTGTTGTTTTCAGGAATACATTTTCCAATATTAATGTCGATGATCTAACTAAAGAAATAGATCTTATGATCTCATCATTTGCAGATAATATGGTTGTCTAGAACAAAAAATCACAGTCCACAAATATTAATAAACTGAGCCAAAATCCCAACAGACTTTTTGACTCGACTTGCTCAATTAAGGGAAACTTTACTAATAAAACACAATCCCAAGTTATTTGAAAATTAATAGTATGTAAGTTAACTTTAACAGATGATGTTAAGAGATGTGATACTTCTCCAGACATTTTAAAAATCATTAGAAAATGATCTGGTCAGTGAGTGACTACATACAGTATTTTTTATAGATGGATCCTGTTTACCAAGCCATAGATGTAGTGGTGTTGTAGTACAATACCAGTATATTCCCTTTTACAGGGAATTAATTTCAAACACTTGTTTGCCCCATTTTAACCGTGACAACGCTTTTTAGTTCTTTTAAACATTCTGGTTATTGTATTGTGTTTGTGTTTAGTGAAAGATTTTAGATAAGGACGCAAATAGCCATAGTAGCTGATGCGCCCTTTTTAAATGCCACTAACTAACTACAAACACTGACTAATTTTGATAGTGAAAATTTAGATACACTTTTAAGCTTACAAAATCTCCATTATCAACTTCATAAATGTGAGAAGGCTGTCATACTATCAGATTCAAAATCAGATATTCTTGCTACAGTATTGGACGTAACAGCAAGAAATCTCAATATTTTACAGTGTTTTAAAATTTTAAGAAAAATGGTCGAATTACATCGACGACTGGTACTTCAGTAGATCCCTGAACTTTATGGAGTGGGAGGTAATGAGGTAGCTGAAAGGTAGCAAAATTACTGTAAGGTTATCTATACCTGCATCTTACCACACTGTTAAAAGAATAACAAGATCAGAACATGACAATGTGGTAACAAAAATCAGAATGATACTAAAGCAAATGAAAAAATTGCAATAGGCCATCTGGCATCCGCTCCACGATGGAGGAAAATCCTCAGAAGAAACCAACTAATCAGACCAAATGTGGGATCCAACCTACCCTCGAGTGCAGCTCTGAATTTGCAGGCCAACGAGTCTACCGACTAAGCTACATTGGTGGCTCTACTAAAAATATGAAGTACATGGCACTCAGATTATTAAATTGACAAAACTACACAATTATTCATCAGTTAAGCTATAAAATATAGTACATAGCAAGCAAGTTAATTCAATTTAAAAGTATAAACAATTCAATCAGTTGAAATATACAGAAATTGATAATACATATCATGCAAATTACTTCACATTACAAGCATAAACAATTCATCACTTGTGGTATACAGCCGACTTTTTAATTTACAGCACATACAATTCATCAGTTAAGCTATAGGCCTACAGTCTACTATACAATTTACAGCATATACAATTCATCAATTAAGCGAAAACAAAAATATAGTACAATATATAGTAAAAATAATACACCTAATTTAATAACTGAACTTCTATGAAAATCTACAGTGGCAGTACTCATATTATCACAGGCCATGATTGTCTCAAATATTTACAAAGAACTTATATTTCAGAATCTCCCAGTGCCATTTCTGAAATCTCAATGAAGATATGGATCATTGTCTTGACTGTCCAACTTTACACAACTTTCAATCATCCGGTTAAATATGTTGTTGTTGTTATTTTCTAATGCCAGGCATTTGACAGTGAAGTCATTTGACCTCTTGCACTCCAATATTTTTCATGACCAGTCACTGAAGCACAGATTTTGAGATGTTCCGAATCCATTTCTTGGTTTGAATTTCACAATGGACAGTTAGGGGACTGATATATTCCAATTCTATGCAGGTGTTTGGCCAAACAATCATGGCCTGTTGCCAATCTAAATGCAGCTACAGACGATTTTCGTGGTAAATCGGGAATTAACTGTGGATTTTGATGCAGAGAGTTCCATTTTTTCCCTTGGGATTGTGTTATTAAATTTTTTTTGTTGAAGTCTAAGTATGTAGATTTAATAAATCTTTTCACAGAGTAATACGTAGATTTAGTAACAGGTCTGTAAGTAGCAGTGCTGCTGGAGTGCAAGATAACAAATGACATCAACTGCTGAACACTGGGTATTAATCAACCAACAACTTCATTAAATTAAGGGGGGGGGGAAACTGAAAGAAGTAATTGCATATAGACACAACACATAAGACAAGGTTGCTTCAGAACAGTAATTGGCAAGGCTCTGTTGTCTTAGAATTCTTATGTAGATTCAATTTCACCTGAAAAAAAAGGAGCATCTATAAGTATGCCTAATCATG
This sequence comes from Periplaneta americana, assembly GCF_040183065.1. Taxonomy (NCBI): domain Eukaryota; kingdom Metazoa; phylum Arthropoda; class Insecta; order Blattodea; family Blattidae; genus Periplaneta; species Periplaneta americana. The sequence continues at coordinate 113,058,136 of NC_091126.1, read as the reverse complement.
AGAAATAAGAGAAACAGTTGCAATAATAATAGTAGTACCTAGTAGTAGTAGTAGTAGTAATAATAATAATAATAATAATAATAATAATAATAATAATAATAATAATGACTGTAAAGTATGGAAATTAATATTGCATTGTAATATCAAAAGGTGATTTCACACCATCAACGGTCAGCGCGTCTGGCCGTGAAACCGGGTTCGAATCCCGGTCGGGGCAAGTTACCTGGTTGAGGTTTTTTCTGGGATTTTCCCTCAACCCAATACGAGCAAATGCTGGGTAACTTTCGGTGTTGGACCCTGGACTCATTTCACCGGCATTATCACCTTCATTTCATTCAGACGCTAAATAACCTAGATGTTGATACAGCGTCGTAAAATAACCCAATAAAATAAAAATAAACACACCATCAACTCTTATCATTTAGTACAACAAATCTATTATATTCAGTTGCAATCGCCAAGAGCTGTTCTTTCCTCCATTTTGTTGTTGGCTGATTTTCCACAAGTCTGCTATGATATGCAGCACTATCCATGACAATAACGCATTGCCCTAATGTTCTCAGGTCAACAACTGTGTTTGTACCCACTTCTCAACTACAGGGCCATTCATAGCACTATGGTAGTCCTTACTTTCTTTCAATTGCATGAAAAAATTAAATCAGCACCTGCAATAAAAATTATACCTGGGCATATAATTACGTCACATGAATTCACAGCATTTAAATAAAGAAAATAAAACAGATTTATTCTTTTATTGCAATTGCAGCACATAACATAACATAAACATGACATGAGATCCTCTCAAAGGCTTTCCCACATTTTTATTTAGTCACCAATTTTTATATTTTTGTACCCTGATTAAAAAAATTACTCTTGCCAAATTTATGTAAAATATAAATATATATAACTTACCGAGTATAAATCCACCTTTCGTTCCAGCATCTAATCTTCCACCCTCATTTGTTGGTCTACGAATAACACCATTCATGTCACTGGAAACTTCACCTGGTTTATTCCATGAATAAGTGGGTGATCCTACTTTAAAAAAAAAAAAAAAAAAAAAAAAAAACAGAGAGAGAAAAGCAATTCACATTGAAATTCTAAGAGACACTAAAATTTTAAACACGGGAAAATCGTTCAAGAATTTTATAACTAACCTCTAGTTATAATATGAAACTATTAATTGCAAAACATGTTGTTCCCACCTGAATTCATGACTAGTAGCCTATATTAATTGCAATTTCGTATTCCACATAAGTGTTAACCTATTTGTTAGTAAAAAATTCAATCACTCTTGTCTCACAATACATTGAAATTTACCATTCATAAAAATCCAAGTCTCATCGAAGAATACTATGGGTTTAGGGTTCTCACGCTCCACATTTCTTATATACTCTCTCAAAAACGAATAACATCACTTTCTTGTACATGTGTATAACGATCCCCTTTGCTCCATAGAAATTTCATCTCTTTCAACATTTTTTTCACTGATGATAAGGATCCTCCAAATAAATATGTTTCATAATTATCATTCATATGTTCCAGAACTTTTGCTGCTGTTAGTACTTCCCCTGTAACAATAAATGAAAATTATGCCATATTTTTATACATATGACTAATATCCGATTTACATTGCATAAATCAACACAATAATTCCTGTAACTTCCCTACCTTTAGGGCCTATGCAACTTGTCATAAATCTCGCAATTGCATCTTTCGTAAAATCATCAGCATCAGTCACTGGACGTTTACATAGTCTATGTATGCCTGGTGTCCCCTTCTGTGAATTTATCACTTTCCTAGCTGGAGTAAAGCCAAGCTGCAATAACAAACAATAACATAACACTTCTAAAAATTGTTATATCATAAAATTCATGCATGATACCGAACATTTAGAGCTATATGAATAGAAAATGATCAACATGTTAGGTTGGGTCTACGATAGGTTTAAGTAGGCTAATATTTAGGTAATTCTCCAGAAAAGCTACATCAAAGAAGGCATAATTTTAGGATAAACTCCAGAACATGGATTGCACCCTTTCCTTCTTACTTCAAAATTCCAACCTTGTGCACACAAAATAAATTATTGGCACTGAAAAGTGCCTTTTCGTAAATATAATGATGCGCATTCGACAAACGCAGACAAATCTGCTCTTTTTAGTATTTTAAGACGTAATTTGGTAGGTGCAATCCATGTTCTAAAATTTTCCCTAATTTTATTTTGTTTAATTGATTTCTGTGATATTTACATAGCGATGAACACGTGGTTTTAGTTCACAGCCACAAATACTTTCAGCACAAAAATCCTTTGACACTTACCTGTATATTCTAATGCACTGTTGTAGTCCCTCCCTCAAACTTGTTACTAATTACCAATATAACATGCGAGAGGTCCAGGATGAAGAGAAATCGTTAGTTTCCCAGTACATAGTGTGTCCTCATCCTCTCGAGTGTTATATCTTAACAAGTAGGCCTACTTTGGATGGGGTAGCTTTTCTGAAGAAACACCGTATTTAATATGACTTAGACCAGTCATGAATAAATTATTCAGCCAGAGTCAACGTTCCTATGCTTTATAGAGTATGTTATATAGTTATTATATAAAACTGAATTATTTTTAAGCACCATAACAGGCCAGCATTCTTGTAATATTTGCTGGAATATCAAGTTAATAATTGAAACAGTGATTTCAAGAACATCCCAAGTCCCTATTTTTGCCAAATATGGTTTTACCCTGAATCGTGTTGTATGAAGTGGACCGCATCTAGTGACGAGATAAACCACCCAACTTTGCACTTCACTGCCACATATAATGGCGACTAAATGCTGTAGTGATTTCAAGACAATCCCAAGTCCGGGACTTGGGAGGTTCTTGATCTCACCATCTATTTTGCACAGCGCTAGTGTTGCCAAACAGCTGAGAGTGTATTGAAAATGGCTGACTTGGTTGAGGCTGTTGATGACTTTAGTACATTTAAAGGTAAAAGGAAAAGAAATGAGAGTGAGTGGAAGAAAAATAAAATGAAACAGTTAAGAATGGAAGGCAAGGAGTACATTAATACGAGTGGTAAGAAGATTGAATCCCGAAAAACAGGTAACTCTTGCAGGTATGTAAACATTCAACAGGTTATTATGTTATATTCCGCGGAATATTAATATTTTATATTAGATACAGTTTCTTTCGTACAAATATTTTGAATGTACGTAGACCAAGTATAATATTTAAAGGGAGAAACTGTTTGAAACTGGTGCATATATAATATATCTTAAACCGACACTTAATTATGCAGGCATAACCTCACTTTATATTAAAGCAGACGTTTGAAAATTATTTAACAGTTGCATACATTCGTACTTATTTATTTTAGGTGCAAAAGAGGATGCCTTGGTAAATTTTCTGATGAGACAAAGCAGTTTCTATTGACCAACTTCAATACATTTACCTCCAAAGATGCCCAAGATGCTTATTTGTATGGTCTTATTCGTGAAAGTGTTATTGCCAGAAGGCGTCCAAGGAAAGGAGAGAATTCCATGCAACGTACAAACCAATATACATACATTGTACGTATCATGAAGCTCCGAGTCAAATATTGTACTTATTCTCAAAACTCATTATAATAATCATGTGCTTCATTCTATTTATATATATATTTTTAGATTGTACTTGGTGAAGAGGAAACCATAGTATGCCGTGAAGGGTTTGCTAGCTTGTTTGGAATAGGTGTTGCAAGAGTAAGACGCTTAACAGGCAATCACAGTACTGGTTTGACACCGAAAGACAACAGAGGACGCCACAACAACAGACCGAGGGCTAAATCAGAAGAAATAAAAGAGCAAATAGACCATCACATACGCTCATTTCCTTACTGCGTTCAACATTATGGTTCACAAGCGAAACAAAGATACTTACGTTCTGATTTAGATGTAATGCATATGTATGTATTGTTCCTGGAAAACTGTTATCCTGAAACGTACTTGCAAGTAAAAAGTGGTTAAGTGTGTATTAAAGTATGAATATTACCTGCGCTATTATCAAGAACATTTCAACTACCCATTTGGTAGACCAAGAACCGATGTATGTGGTTTCTGTGAGGAATATCGTGTCAAAATAAGTACCGAAACAAATGGGGTGGTCAGAAAACGTTTACAAAATGATTTAAAACTTCACAAATCAAAAGCCAAGAAGTTTCAAACGTCAATGAAAGAGGCAACTCAGTATCTACAGAATAATGAAAATGCAGAAGCAATCTGTTTTGACTTTGAGCAGAATATTCCTCTCCCGCATCTTGCAGTTTGTGATGTATTTTACAAAAGACAGCTATGGCTCCATAATTTTGCTGTTACAAATTTGAGAAGCGGTAAAAGTGTAATGTTTACATGGCCAGAAACGAAAGCAAAAAAAGGAGTTAATGAAGTTCTTTCTTGTCTCAATATCTACATTAATAACTTTCTTCCTGAAAGTTGCAAAGAGCTATTTTTGTTTTCAGATGGCTGCATTGGTCAAAACCACAATATGACGATGATGCAGTATTTTTTCACTCAAGTTTATGTTCACAGATTTTCGAAGGTTACTCAGATGTTCCCAGTCAGAGGACATTCCTTTTTGCCGTGCGACCAGCACTTCGCCGTGATTGAAAAATGAAGAGACGAGTGGAGACAATGGAAATGTATGAAGGATGGATAGAATTAATAAAGAAAAAGTTTCCAGTATACTGCTTACAAACAGAGGAAGTTATTGATTTCCAAACAGGATTCAAGGAGTATTTCAAATCTAGCATAACAAAAAACAAAGAGAGATTTGGTGTTACAAAGTATAAAGTATTCAAGTTTGACAGTCGTCATATAAATGAAGTTAGTGTTGACAAAACAATGAGTGGGATGACACCACAGTATTTCCGTATCTTGAAGCCTAATATGAAGCCGATAATCCCTGGTTGTAAGGCTTACAAGAAACCAATCACAATTCAGCAAAAGAAACTTGATGATGTTAAGTCACTAATGAAGTACTTACAACCAAATGCAGTACAGTTTATAAAGTCACTTGTTGGATCTAATGAGCCATGTAATGAGGACGGAGATTATGTTATAGAAAATCAGTAAAGAATGCTGTATGGAATGCAGCGGGCACATTTAAAATAATTTTCAATGTTTATTCACAAAAATATTAGAAGTGTTTTGGTTTACATCCTCATTATTTGTAATAAAGTATAGCCTACTCTGTAAATAAAAGTTCAATAACTAGTATAATACATGTTTGTTTAAAATAATACCCTGTGATTTCAAAAACATCCCAAGTCCACCTACTTTGTACACCCCTCAACTGTCACAGACGAGACCTATAAAATTCATAATATCTGGGAATATTAACAAAATGTATTATTAATGTAAGGGGAATAAATAATTCCGACTTGCACAAATACTTTTCATGAAAAATAGTTTTTTGTGTCTCCTGTAAAATTTTAGTTTCTGGACTTGGGATGTTCTTGAAATCACTGTTTCAATTGCAATATGACTTGTATATCCTTTGGCCGATGTGGCATGTAAATTGTGATCTGAACAGTTAATTTAATACCAAAAGAGAAAACTGGAAATTTACTTTCGTGCTGTTTGATTATTTGTTCGTCTAATTTGTAAATGTATTTAAGCTATCACCTACTGCAGTATTACAGTATCTTAAGTGTATTTTGTTTGGCAATATGAAATTCACTGACTTGATTAAACACCTAGGCCTAACCTAAAAATTTGTTTTGTTTGACCACAGTCATGAAATTATTAGTACAAACTCCTAAAACTGAATACCACTTTGAAATGTATGCTTAAGAATACTTACTCCTGATAATTTTGCTATTCTGGTTGTAATTGCTGTCTCTGTTAGCATAATTCCTTCTTCATTATCTTCTTTCTTCAACTCATTATACATGTGAACTACAGATTTCTGAAGCGTACTCTGAATGCCACACATTTTCTTCCTTGGAGGAGTCATTGCCACACTATTTCCTTTTTTTGACATTAAAAATCTAAACACGAAAGAAATTCATTAAAATGTGAAATAATATTTCAATCGATTACCCACGTGCAAGTATATTATATTTATTCGTACTTATATGACTATTCTTGAATTATAACCACAACGCAGCACATAAAATAACTATTATGTATTAATATTAATACTAATATTAATTAATTATTAATAAGTTCGAATTTCACTATCTTCCAGTAACCGGCTCTCAAACATAGTTTTATTTAGTTTTCAAGAATTCCAGTACCGACCATTATACCAACACAACAGTTACAAAGACACTACCAGTTGTAGTATTTTGTCAGTACCGAAATTCGACACGAAGTTGGCAAAAGAAAATTCAACCTTCAAACTAGAAAATCACCATAATCCACTAGCATATGTAGTAATGGGGGAAAAATTGTTAGATTTCACCCTTAGGGTATCAAGTTAGCTGGTCTTCCCTATATATAGTAGAAACAATTTGGTTTTAATTGTGACAGACTCAATTTAAGTACATGTTTGCCACAACTATAAAAGGGATAGACCTAACAGAAGTGCACTGTGGAAGTTGTGAACAATCGGTGAAAGTATATAGTAGAAACAATTTTGTTTTTAATTGCGGCAGATATTCACTGCCACAAAGCAAGTCGAGAAAGTGTTATTGGAAGGTATCAGGACGAACATAACCTAAACTAACTTAACCTAACTTCCGGAGAATAAAGGGTAGTCTAAAATATAGCTGAATGGAAATCACACAGGCAGAGTAGAAAAATAGTGGATACAAACAGTGTCTCTAAAGTAAATAATTACGTACACTGCTTTAGTAGAGAATAATTCTTATTTTTAGGGTAGGGGTAAATGTTTAGTTTATGTACACCAGTTTCTGTTTGCCTACACATTACCACTGTGCTATCGCAGTCTTGTGGGTCAGAATATTTTTTTATGTTCCTCTCTAATGCCTGAAGATTCAGGGAGTGTTTCACTAGGACGCTATCCTAAAGAATTCAGATATTCATAACAAAGAACATTGTGTCTGTGTGTGGAGATTGTATTATTACATTGCTTGTGATATGGTTATGAACCTGAATGATGGCCATTATCGCCAGTGAAAAATGAATAGAAAATTTCAAACGTCCATCCAGATGAAACTACAGGTTTCTGAGCACCACAACAAACTGGAAAGAGTCCCCACAAAATGTAATAAGTTCATATAAAAGAAAATTTGAATTATGAGTTGTGTACGTAAACTAGATAAATACGAGGGTAAGTCATATAGTTATTTTCCCCAGATTGATTCTGATTTAGGTGTGTGTAGCCACAGTATAGTCAATATATGAAATGATACACTAGAATGATAATCAAGATCCATTAAAAAATCGAAAACTTTTAACACTGTCATCTTATAATGTAAAAGAATTAACCTATTGGCAAGTGATCTAATGAAGTTCGGTGTAAGTCGCTTGGTCTGTGTAATTCAGCATCAAAATTTTTGTGAACTTTGGAAAAAAATCAAATTTTTACCATTAATAAAGGAAAATGGTCAAGATGCAATTTAAGTTATAATTTCTTTATGTTATCACGAATTTGCCTGTCTGTGTAGTGATATTATTCTTTGATCTAGAATGTTGCTGTTAATATGCTCTGGGACTTAATCAGGCTACTCATCCGAGGATGGGACATGGCTGTGTGGGGGTTGAGATAGAATGACCCATGTGTCAGCATCAGATTCACGAATGCCAACCAGCCACCACCTGTCGGACTTGGACAATCATCACATGTATATATAGGCATACAATGAATTACCCAAAGTAAGCCTAATTGCAAGGACCCATTCTGCGTCCATCCCTCGAACAGCAGAGTTAAGCCAATCATGTACATGTGCTTAGGAAATACTAGAGTCGGACAAACAGCCTCTTACTCCCACTCGTTCTCATAGGCGAGACTAGCTGGCCGATAATGCCAGTTCCGAGAATCGTATTCTCGAGATTGGCACTCCCGGGAACGAGGAATACCGGGTCCCGGCCTGTTATCGCACGGCCACTTATCGTTATGAAATGCGTACACTGACTGCCGGCTTAATTGCCACTCATCACTGCAATTCGTGACTCTTTCTGAAATATTAATGTTCATAAAGTAATTTAAGAAGGCACAGCAGTGTGGTATGCAATAAATAATACAGCACATTATGATTGTCGACATTCTTACAGAAGTCACACTATTTTGATGAACTATTTATTGCCTTTCTGGAGAAGCAAAATAATGCAGCACTTTCAGTCGTTACCTAATCCTAAGCTAGTCTAAAACAATAACAAGTTATGGTTGGAGCTATGATATACTTTCTCGCTATCAGCATTTTGTTGACATTCCATATTTAATCATTCGATAGTGTTTTGTATGCGCTATAGTAATGGATATCACACGACTGTATTATTATATTGCGCGTTCACATCTGGATGTTTCGTTGTTATGCAAGGGCATCTTCATCAGCATGGGTAATTATTGCGCTGTGTAAGGACGAAATAAAATAATTAATACTTATTTATATTATTATAAAGGACCAAAGACTCTGACAAAAGATATTTTTGTTTCCCAACTGATAAAATGCTGAATGTGAAATGGAAACACTTTTGCAAGAGGAAGGACAGAATAACTAAATAGAGTAGATCCTTTCACAAATTCATCATAATTACTTACAAACGCGTTTTAAGGAACTCGGAGGTTCATTGCCGCTCTCACATAAGCCCGCCATCGGTCTCTACCCTGAGCAAGATTAATCCAATCTCTACCATCATATCCATTTTTATATTATCTTTCCATCTACGTCTCTGCCTCTCCAAACGTCTTTTCCCTCCGACTATCCAACTAACACTCTATATGCATTTCTGGATTCGCCCATACCTGCTAGATGTTCTGCCCATCTCAAACCTCTGAATTTAATATTCCTAATAATGTCAAGTGAGGAGTACAATGCGTGTAGCTGTACGTTGTGCAACTTCCTCCATTCTCTATCCCTCTTAGCCCCAAATATCTTCCTAAGGATCTTATTCTCGAACAGCCTTAACCTCTGTTCCTCTCTCAAAGTGAGAGTCCAAATTTCACAACCATACAGAACAACCGGTAATATAACTGTTTTATAAATTCTAACTTTCAAGTTTTTTGACAGTAGGGTGGATGACAAAAGCTTCTCGACTGAATAATAACAGGCATTTCTCCCCATATTTATTCTGCGTTTCCTCCCGAGTGTCATTTATATTTGCTATATCATAACAGAGAATAAAAGAGGGAACGGTTATTATTATTATTATTATTATTATTATTATTATTATTATTATTATTATTATTATTATTATTAATTAGTTACTTTACGACGCTTTATCAACTGCTATAGCTATCTAGCATCTGAGTGAGATGATGGTAATGCCAGTGAAATGAGTCCAGGGTCCAGCGCCGAAAGTTACCCAGCATTTGCTCTCAATGGGTTGAGGTGAGAAGCCTCAGCCAGGTAAAGGCTGGTTCACAATAAACCGGGAACGGAAACGACAACGAGAAATAATGTTAAAATAAATGTATTTAAATGTGAGCAATCACAATTAACGAGAAGATTGCCGGAGCCCGGGAACGGGAACGTGAAAGTTAATTGTGAATGCTCACATTTAAATGCATTTATTTTAAGAATATTTCCGTTAACGTTGTCGTTTCCGTTCCCGGTTTGTTGTGAACCAGTGTTAACTTGTCCCAACCAAGATTCGAACCGGAACCCGATCGTTTCACAGTCAGGTGTGCTAACCATTACTCTACAGTGATGGATTATTATTATTATTATTATTATTATTATTATTATATATCATTATTATTATATCATTATTATTATTATTATTATTATTATTATTATCACTGTTATCATCATTATCATTATCGTAATCATTAGGATGATCAAGATTATGATTATCAGGATTATTATGATGGTTATTATTTATAATTGTCTTGTAAGTTACCATTAGGTACAACGAATTAGAAATCTTATTAAATTCTTAATTTGTTATTCTCGTTCCTATAACATATAGGATAATTATTGTAAACCATATAGGCCTATATCATTTTATATTGCAACATGGCTGCAATACAATAAGGATTGTTCTGTAACAATATTTTATAACGTGCACACCAGTAGAAAGCGTAGTTTTCTATAGTATAGGCTGGTTCACAATAAACCGGGAACAGAAACGAGAACGGAAATAACGTTAAAATAAATGTAGCCTACAATATTTAAATGTGAGCATTCAGAATAGTTAATTGTGAATGCTTACATTTAAATACACTTATTTTAATAATATTTCCGTTCTAGTTCTCGTTGCCGTTTCCGTTCCCGGTTTATTGTGAACCAGCTTTTAATATTTTCATGTTTCATATCATTGTGTTACAAACTATTTTTTTTATTTAGTTGCTATAAAAGATAGCCTAATTACTATAAAGTGTAAACCATCTTGGACTATATAGCCTCATTTTCAACTACTTATATTAAAATATCATTTAATACCATCTGTACAATAACGGGTTTTCATGCGTTCAAAGGTTCCGTACAAATTTTACGGAACAAACGTTGGAGTCATGAGTCTTTCGCAAACAGCTCTTTGGTTAACTCGCCGTTATTCGAGAACCAGTAAAGATTTTGAGTGGCCATCACTTTTAAAAGTAATTTCCATCCTTTCTCAACATTTCTCTCACTTTGACCCCCCATCTAACGTGAAAAACAAAAAAGTTTTCAGCTTACAAAGGTGAAGTTGCAAATGTCTATTCTGAACACATCAATCTCCATCGAAGTTAATATTTTTTTCTCACTTTCCAAAAAATATTTTCAGTTCGATTTTTTTCCCTATGTTTTCCTTAGACATTGAGCTATCAATCCAAAAAATTACAGCGCGATTGATTAAGTATTATAGAAGTTACGACACGATATATATTTAAAGAACCAGGAAATGTATAAGTCAATGCTTCCTATAGGAGCACGGCCCGAGCGATATCGCTTGCTTATCACTACTACAGTCCCACCTAGACGTCCGAGACTGTCGGGAATGACCTAGTATCAGTAATCTCGGGACCAAGAGAATCTCGTGTTCTCTATCAATGAGTCATTTGGCTACGTTAGGTACTCGCGCACCAAGCGAGACTACGATGATTACGCAACCGAGAACGGGCGATAATATGAGGCCGTCTGCCCGACTCTAGGAAATACTATACAACTTCTTGGTCAACTTCATCACAATTCCAATGAATAAAGAGTGAATATAGACCTATACAGGTGGAAGGTGTTCATGATTTTGTGTTATTTCTTTTTATTTAGTGAGAAATCGATTTTGATTCTAGAAATAATAATTGCAACATCGCTGTAAATTCAGTAGTACTTGCTCACATATGGAAATAACACTTCATGCTTCACCGCAGCAGTGAGGGTAAAAAAATGTGAATAATACTCTACTGCATGTTCCACTCTGCAAAACATTCTACACCTTGTGATTTTCAGTCCTTAATCTTTAACCAGTCATGCCTAACTTTGTAACATTAAGAGTCGCACAGGTTGTTGCTTACACCCCAAATATAATGAGTTCTTGCAGGCTATTTTTTTAGTGAACAATAAAAAATCGCAATTTTTTTGTGTATACAACTGTATGAAATACTTCAATATCGGTCACAATGTTGTAATTAATGTACAGTTACTTACTTACAGATGGCTGTTAAGGAACTCGTAGGTTCATTGCCACTCTTACATAAGCCCATGATCGGTTCCTATCCTGTGCAAGATTAATCCAGTCTCTATCATCATATCCCTCCTTCCTCAAATCCATTTTAATATTATTCTCCCATCTACGTCTTGACCTCCCCAAAGGTCTTTTTTCCCTCCTGTCTCCCAACTAACACCCTATATGCATTTCTGAATTCCTCCATATGAGGGGCATCGTTTCAAAACGTATTATGTGCAACTTACAATTTTTTTACACGAACGACGAAAAACTGGATTACTCGTAAACTGGAGAAGTTTTCAAAACACTACACAAAACCATTTTTAAGTAATAATAATAATAATAATAATAATAATAATAATAATAATAATAATGATTTATTTTAGCTGGCAGAGTTAAGGCCGTAAGGCCTTCTCTTCCACACAACCAGCAAAAAGTGTATATACATATGCATGAACTTACAAAGAATTCAACAATTTGATTTAGATGAGAGTTACATGTATACAAGAGTTATTTACGAATTAAACAACAAAATACTATGAACTATTAATTAAACACTGAAATAAACTGGGTAGCAGAATTAAACTAAAATACATAGAATGTTAATATATTTCAAATTATATTAGATAATAGAAAGAGATTATTATGAGACAATTTTGAAAATGCAGCACAATCAGGATGATGTCTAAAGAAAAAAAGCAACAGTGTAGTCAGTAATATTTTAAATCAGTATGATTGGAGTGAAATGCTAATAAGGTTATCTTTTAAGCTGTTCTTAAAGGTGTTTGTTGTCTTGCAGCCCCTAATACTTTGTGACAAGGAATTCCATTGACGCGAGGTGGATATTGTAAAAGATGAGGAATAACAAGATGTTCTAAGTACTGGTTTTACAGTTTACAAATATGACGACTTGGAACCATCAGACTTCAAAGCATGAAAGATAAATAAATAGAAAGTAACAAATTTAATTTCGTCCACGGGGGGACTTAATACGTTTTGAAACGATGCTCCTCATATGTGCTACATGCCCTGCCATCTCAAATGTCTGGATTTAATGTTCCTAATTATGTCAGGTGAAGAATACAATGCATGCAGTTCTGTGTTGTGTAACTTTCTCCATTCTCCTGTAACTTCATCCCTCTTAGCCCCAAATATTTTCCTAAGAACCTTATTCTCAAACACCCTTAACCCAGATAAGACTGACGTCCTATATATAGGACACCAGACATTTTATTTTTTTAACATTGTTGTGTAATATTTTCATAGTCGCCAATCATAATACCATAATCCTTATGTGTTATAAATTGCCTCCAATTTTTTTTATTATGTTCAGTCTGTCATAGTCATTGTAGTTAACATATTTGTGTGAATCATGGCTGTGGAGCAGAAGATGTTGTTCTTGAAGTCTGTATATATCACATGCTATAGGTATAATGCTTTTGATATTGATAGGGCATACTCGTATGATATACTTCGTATATAATAATTCATAATTAGATTCAATTTTTGATTTAGTGTTATGCCATATCATGGTAAATTTAGGCGTACTACATGTAGTACGTCAGTCATAAGAGGGGACATTTTGTGAGACTGATAGTACTCGTGTTATTATAAGGGGTTTTCACTAAATGAAGCCTTACAAATGATTCAGGACGACCAAGTTGCTATACCTAAGTGCAATAACACTTCCAGCACCATTTTATCACCAAATAATGCGTGTGGTAACGTAACTGATGATGATTCTGGTGATGAAAATAACCCTACAATTGATAATATGCCTGGTAGTCAGTTGCGAGCTGAGACGGACCTAACCCTCAACACACAAGGAGAGGGAATGGATGATTATGATAACGAAAGTCATAATGATGATGAACATAGTAAAGGCAAAAGTGAGAATCGCAGGAGAAATACTAGTGATTCAGCAACCGATATACAGATGAAGAGAAAGAATAATAAATTTCAATTGGGAAGAAGTTGACATACAGCAGGGAAATACTGTATTTTTCAATTTCCATGCACACAGTTTCAAGATACTCTAGAAATTTGAAGAAGAATATATCAGTGAAATAGCCCAATATCATATATTAGTACAACAAAAATATGGGTGGACCAAAACATCAATCTGTACAAAACATCTATTAGAAGCAAGAAATGGTACTTTAGTCTGCACTGACGTAGCAGAACAAAATGCATGGCAGCTATACAAGATAAACTCCAACGAAAAACTCGATCATCTTGCATTTCGCAAATGTCTTGTCTTATCTGTTCTCGAATCCACTGCTCGACATGTACAGTCAACTCACTGCACTCTCAGGCTATCGTCGCTTGCCCACAGGTGCATTTGTGGCTGCTGGCGGATATGCTCTATACCTAATCCTGCTGCACTTACCCTTTACCCATTTCAGCGAATGCTGACGACCACTGCGGTAGACCATCTCATCTAAGACTGAGCAAAAAGATTCAAGGTTTGATGGAAGTAATCATTTTGTGGTATCTCAAGAAAAACAAACTCGATGCAGACAGTGTCACACAAAGACAACAATAATATGTATGAAGTGTGATGTTGGTGTACATGTAAAATGTTTTATCACGTATCACACACCATAAACATTCTCGAAAAATACAATAATCTTATTGTGTGTGAGTGATATTATAATTTTGTGTTAATTTGATGTATTGTTAAGGGGAGGTTGTAAGCCCTATCCTCGCTGTGTTAAATTTAGCAACTTCAGGTACACTTATCTCAGAAACTATTCAATCTACATCTATGAAAATTTGCACACCTGTAGTTGTGATCTTCCTTAACCTACCGACTTTTTCTTAATTTATTAGTTCAGCTAAAAACCAAAAAAATGTTAATTTTGGTCCAAATCAGCTTACAACCTCCCCTTAAGCTAAACAATGTATATATATTAATGCTAAAACGCCTTATGTCATATAATGTTTTTGCATGGGAATATGACTGACGTCCTATATGTAGGACACTGAAAATCTCGGATACTATCAACATAAATTTAAAAACAGCTTTATTATGTTATATCAATTACAATTAAATAATTCATACAAAAAAATCGTGTTTTTTTAACAAAAATTAATTCAGTCATCTGGGCTAATCTGTGTTCCTCTCTCAAAGTGAGCGTCCAAGTTTCACAACCATACAGAACAATCGGTAATATAACTGTTTTATAAATTCTAACTTTCAGATATTTTGACAGCAGTCTAGATGACAAAAGCTTCTCAACTGAATAATAACAGGCATTTCCCATATTTATTCTGTATTTAATTTCCTCCCGAGTGTTATTTATATTTGTTACTCTTGCTCCAAGATATTTGAATTTTTCCACCTCTTCGAAGGATAAATTTCCAATTTCTATAATATTCTGGTCACGAGACATAAGGTCTTATTGGGGTTTACTTCCAAAGCTATCGCTGTACTTGTTTCAATTAATGTACAGTAATGGTAATATTTCAATATTGGTTCACATGTAATATTCGAATGTCTATTCACTCGTAATCATAATTTACTTTTTATCTTCCTTTCCAGATCAATTTCTTGATTTTTCTGTGCACGCAGTCATTACTTAACATCCATGGGGTGTTGGCATCACCCCACACCACATAAACTGTTATTATCTCCAGTATGCGAATTCTGATTTCAAACATGTTTACGGTTGTTGTTGCCTTACTAATTCTAAGAAAGATACTGAAAGTTTTAGGACTACAGGCTTACTCAATATGTAGTTAACAGCTTCATATATATGACTGGGGTGTTGACAGCATCCCACACAACTGCTTAAGGGTTAAGAATGAATCAGGCATCTACACTTCATAAACAGCATTGCCAGATATCCATTACTTAAAGTGATTTATTACTAATTGTAGTATTAAAATACTCTTAAACTGTAAAAATGACAAATATTATGTAAAATATTTGTTTGAATTGAGAAATCTGATGTCGCGCAGTTTTTCCTAACATTAAAATTCACAGGAAGTGTTTTATTTTAATTGGTTATTTCACGTCTCTTTTTGAACTGCTATAGTTAATGTAGTGTCTGAATGAGATGAAGGTGACAATGCCAGTGTGAAATGAGGTCAGGATTCAGCGCCGAAAGTTACCCAGCATTTGCTCTTAATGGGTTCAGGGAAAACCCCGGAAGAAACCTCAACCAAGTAACTTGCTGCAACCAGGATTTGAATCTGGTTCCACTCGTTTCACAGTCAGATATGCTAACAGTTACTACACAGTGGTTGACAGGAAGTGTTACTGTACCCCGTTTAATTATCAATAATTTGGACGTAATATTTTTTTATTATGTGATATTTGTCTAGATAGGGTTAAAGTGACCAAGTTGTATGTAATTTTAATGTTTGAAATATATTATAGGGCTAATTAGTAATTGACAATTATATAAATGTCAGAAAATCTGACACCTAGCAGACACTGCTCCATGAAGTCATCTTCATTGCCCTTGCTCACGTCTAGAATACACTTACACATAAACATGATAATTAATTACGCTTGAAAAATAAGGTGTATCAAAAGTAAATCATGTTAATTCACTCTGTGTCAGTTATGCCCTTCCGAACTTTCAAATGATTTCTCTCAAGCTGATAACAGTGCCCATTGTATTAAAACATCCTGGGACAAAACTGGCTATTTCTGTCTCTAGACAAAGCTTAAGACATTCTTGAAAGGTACTGAAGGTCACAGATTTGAATAGAAACAATTATTTCTGAAGTATAGTGTTCTACAGTAAATACAATTGGGGTGTGTGTACACCCCTTCGCGAGTTAAAGGTTAAAAGATAATGGGGTAAAAAATTATGTGAAATAATTTTTTTATGGGGAGGGTCATTTCATAGTGACAGACGTAACATTTTTGAAGTAAGTATGATCTTTGCTGGATATTTAATTAAATATTTAGTAGTCCATGAAAAAGGCATTGCTGCCTTTTAACACAAGCACTCCTAAATATAAACAAAAATTCTTAATGAAAAGAAATAATTAATAATATAAAAAATATGAAATATTATATGATGTGACACACTAACATTTTCTTGCCACTTAATTTATTACCAAAATGGAAATGTTCATATTATTGTGCCAAATAATATAAATACATTTTCTTGTTCCCCAAACAATTAAGACACTTGTGTAGTACATGTAACTGTTAAATCACAAACTTAAAAAAAAAAAAAAAAAAAAAAAAAAAAATAGCAATGCCACTAACAAATAAAATATTGCAAATATGTTGTGACACGAACATTTCTGTCATGTTGGTTATTAATTGTTTTAAAAGCACTATAATACATCACTTCTTGTGAAAGACTTATGCACTATGCCTACAGTTCTTATTATACAAAACGACACTACATTACACTAAAATGCACTTTCAAATTTAAAATATCCATGGTTGTTTACAACCATATGTGGTGATATTTCCTGTGTAATTTCATATGACGAATACACCAATATGTCAGCC
The DNA here is from genome assembly GCF_040183065.1 of Periplaneta americana. NCBI lineage: Eukaryota > Metazoa > Arthropoda > Insecta > Blattodea > Blattidae > Periplaneta > Periplaneta americana. The sequence continues at coordinate 113,040,915 of NC_091126.1, read as the reverse complement.
ATTTGTAGTATTTCCCTTCCTTGAACATCACAGACACTTTCAGTTCTTCGCTACCACAAGCTTTTGTAACTTCCCTTGTACCAGGATATTTGATTTTTTTTTTACTGGGTCATTTAACGACACTGAACCATGACTAGATTATTTAGTGTAAATGGGATTGTAGATAGCAAAATGGTATTTGGCGAGATGAGGTCGAGAATTCGCCATAGATTACCTGACATTCACCTTATGGTTGGAGAAAACCTCGGCAAAAACCCAATCAAATAATCAGCCCAACTCAAATTCTTGAAAATACTATAAAAAATGTTCAAAATGTATAAATATTTATGATATCAGTAGAACAAATAATATAGATTAAAAAAAGGCCTATCTTTTAGAACTGCTAAAAGTAATACCTAGGTAAGTTAATTAATATTAAATAAAACGATTTTAAATTAATGTCAGAAATTTAGTACCATTTACCGAATATGCAAATAATTACACCAATTTATTTATACATAGACTTAGTATGGTGGGTACCTACTTACCATAAAAATGTACTGCATAAGCTTGTTTTTTTATATGAAATAAATTAATATTTACCAATTTTTGCACTTTTTAAATTCAAGAAATTAAAAAAAATGTTTTATACGAATTTTGGGCCTAAACACTATATTTTTACAACAATTGTTGTTGTTTAGTCAACTGTCTGAAGACAGGTGTGAATCTCACAAGTGATATCAAGAAGGCACCACTTATGAGGCAACTAGGCCAGGAGATAATGGGGTAGGTGGCCAGTTCCTTTCCCCTTTACAACAGTTATGGAACACATATTTTCAAGAGTGTTTAACCTACAGTACAGTATAAGTACACTGAAAGAAAAATGCACAGGTGTGTGCACCCTCAATTATCTAAATCAACGATAAGTATTTGAAATCCCACTACTAATTACGTTTAGGTGTAAAGACTTCCAATAACAACAAAAATTGCAACTGGAGTTGAGGATAAACTTTATTGACACGCGAAGATAACATTTTTGTTCGTGTGTTACAACATAGCCCTCTCTAGTCATGACCTGGCCCACACTATGTGGCAACATTGGAAAGCACGTTAGTTGCCGTCCTATCCTGCTGCATAGCTGTTAAATGCGAGAAAAGCAGTAGGCTACATAGTTTTTTTATTTCAAAGGAAAAGTTATGACTTCCTGAATCTTCACTGAGTTCCCTGAACATTATGCGATTCACCCTATTATCAGTTATGAGTGATACACAATGTTTTTCAATCCACATGTATTTGTTGTAAGATATCTTTACATATTGTCCACACCTGTGGAGTAACGGTTAGCGTGTTGGCTGCAAAACCAGGTGGCCCGGGTTCGATTCCCAGTCGGGGCAAGTTACCTGGTTGAGGTTTTTTCCGGAGTTTTCCCTCAACCCAATATGAGCAAATGCTGGGTAGCTTTCGGTGCTGGATCCCAGACTCATTTCACTGGCATTATCACCTTCATCTCATTCAGATGCTAAATAACCAAAGATGTTGATAAAGCGTCGTAAAATAACCTAGTGAAATAAATCTTTACATATTTCTTCTGAACCTGGCCCTGTAAGTTGTTTAACCACGAGTCTTATTACTTTTCACTTTTTTAAATTACCAAAATGCAGCACTAATTAAAAAAGTTTCTGGTACAACACTTTTTGTGAGATCATCTTTTTATTTGTAGCAATCCCAAACAATCATGCATTTTTGTAGTCTACAGTTCCTTTTACTTGAATTTGATCTACTTGAATCTTCACAATATGTTCACTCTCTGAATACTGCCTAACATGTTTCAAGAACTGTCTATTCTCAGATATTGAAGAAGAGGATACTTTAAACAACGAGGAAAATTTTCTTAGATAGGCTATTAAGGGTGCGGTAATGACAAGATGATGTTCACTCTAATCATATCGTAACACTTGGTATTCTGGGTATAAATTAAAAAAAACATTTAAAATTATTGAGTATACATCTTACTGTCGCCCTGAGTGGCACAGTCGGAATAATACTGGCCTTCTGTGCCCGACATTGCGAGATCGATTCCGGCCCAAGTCGATGGCATTTACGTGTGCGACAGGCTCATGTCACTAGACTTACTGGCATGTTAAAGAACTCCTGCACATCGATGACGCTGATATAACCTAAGCAGTTGCGAGCATCGTTAAATAAAACATAATTTAATTTACATCGTACTTAGGTTTTTCGTAAATATTAGGTCAAACTTATTACAAAAGAGATTAAACATTTTAAGCTGCTTTCATCACAGTTCTCATCTTTTCAACAACAATTTCAAACTTTTTAGCGATGCAGTAATTTGAGATACAAGATTGCTTGTGTTATTGGTATCTGGTGAAATGTAACAATCACAGAAATCTATTAGAGATGAAAGCTGACTTCATTTTGTGAGCAAAGAATTTCTACAGCTATTAGCAAGTTAGAGGCTGTCTATATAAAAACTTCATTCGGTAGACGTCCATCATTCATGTGCATTTCCACACTAAAATCCTTGTTTATTTGAATGCTAATAGTCATTTTAGGAGCATTAGTTACGTCTAGTGCATACATTGTTCAACAAGATTCGTTTTTAAATAGTGACTCGTCTTTTTCAGTAGATAGTTTCTTTGATACATTTTCCAAAAAAATAGGGAACTGCTATACACGGTTTTCTTTGTCTGCCTCTCTCTTTTCATTCTCCTTTCGGTTTTTAAGGCGATTGTCAATTTCCTCTTTCCTCTGTTACGGATTTTTCCATTTGGTTCCACTCACACTGCTTAGATGTGAAGGAAAATTTGGAAACATTCGGAATTGGATGATCGCATTTACGAAAATTCGTCTTTTCGTCCATGTCGGTGTATTTCTCAACAAAGCTCAAGTCACTTTTCCTGAAAATGTTCCTTTCATACAACAGATCTCTTGGTTGGTGACCAGTCTGCCCGTGGAACTCAACGAATATGTTTACTGCATAGTTTGGGATCCCTAGGAAACTGGAAACTACTTAAAATATTATCTTTCTGCTTTTATTGTCTTATCATAGTTACTTAAGCAGCTCGGCACTACACATACAGGTACCTACATCTATCTGTCATGGTTATGAAAAGTTTATGTTATCACAGACATCATAACAATGGAAATATAGGCACAAATGCACAAACAAGAAAAGCGTCTTACACTGAAACACATTACATTGCTGAGCTGATAGGACAGACTGCGGCATTGCCACATTTACCAGAGACTAGAAAGGGGTATGGTTACAGTCATTGTATTACGCGTGTCACATGTTTTTTCTTGTAGAATTTGTACATAAATCAAAAGGCTGTCCATATAAAAAATTGATTGTTATGTAATGTGTCTCACTTTTACATACATGAAACATTAAAGAATGAAACGGTTTTGAAGAAATATAAACAACTGTCCATTTGAGCGTGACATACGAACTCTCAACCTTTCTTTGTAATAATTGTAATGAAGCACAAAATAATCATTGTATTACAGTGTCTATGCATTATAATTATTAACAAATATCAGCACTTCACTATAATTGAATTTAACATATGGAAGTAATGATTTATTTGCATAAATGTGCTTTCATATATGTGATTTCTAATAGATAATTTGGCACTCTTAAACCACAGACTTCTGTGTGCTTTTTCTCCCACATACGTGTTGTTACACAACCAGTGTTGTCAGATTAAAAAAATTCGGATCATAACGAAAAAAGTGACATATAAGAAGCAGAGACTCGTGATATTTTTCTTTTTCGTAAAAATGTCGCATTTTCATGGAATGATCTGGGAGTCTTTAAGCGCAAAAGTAGAAAATGGTAAAGTAATTTTCGATCCATTCTTTGTTAAGAATTTGTCCCTTAAGAGAACTATCATTAAGCTATTTCCACGCTTGTATATTTGGTATTTATATAAAATATATAAATGTGTTGTGCAAGAATTAGAAATATAGAAGTAGTAATAATGAAACCAAAAGAAATTCATATCATATCAGTTCTTCACTTGGATATATATATATATATATATATATTATTATTATTATTATTATTATTATTATTATTATTATTATTATTATTATTCGTTGTTTTACAATATACAGTTCATGAGGAAAATTGAGTATTATAATTTGAAAAGATGCAACTGTATTTCTGTAGGGAAAGTGAACAAGATTGAATAAATCATTGACGTTATAGATGATAATTTGTTTATTATGAATAAACTGTATACTCGGTACCTAAGAAAAACATTTTAACTATTTTGTAAATTAAGTCTTCAGTTTTTTTTTTGTCAGTTTCATTCTTACATTTCATGTGTGGCTAAATTCTTTTAGTTGTACACTTAACGGCAAAAAGATTGGGCCGGCTGACAATTTCTAAGTTCCAGAGACATAACATTGTGCATGCTCGTCTCGTCAAAGCTGTAGTTCACTAGGTAACATATAATTAAACCATTTAAATTTGCTGTATTTTGTTTAAGAGTCTAAAATATGTAATAAAATCGAATGGCTGGTTGATTCTAGATACATCAGAGACCTTGAAGAGTGAAATAATAATAAAATTTATAAATATAAAATCAACCGAGCAAATATGAACAGGAAAAGCACGTATTATGCCGAACTGATATTAACAGTCACAGAAGCGTAAGTCGTTATGGCATTGGTCTGTTGAACAAATTGATAGTAGTAGCTCAAGGTTCGAATTTTTTTAATTACAAATTTGCCTTTAAATGTGTCTAGCAAAGCTATAATTATGTGGCGATATCTCTTAGAATATGCCCAAACTCTAATAAATGATAAACCTCTCACTTTCTTTCAAGCAATACTGCTATCTGTTAATATAACGTTCTGTCTCATCATTACGCTTGAAGATGGCACAGAAACAATAACTCATTGCCCTGGTTCGCATAGGTTATTCTGCGTATGCTACTCTCCGACAGGACTTCGATTTGACAAATGTCATTTTCTCCAACGAGGTAATTGTCTCCAATAGCAACTATAGTAATAATAATAATAATAATAGTAATAATAATAATAATAATAATAATAATAATGATTTATTTAACCTGGCAGAGTTAAGGCCATACGGCCTTTTCTATCACTCGACCAGGAATAAAACTGCGTTACAAAAAACACTACAAATTTACAAAGTACACTACAATTTTACACACAAAACTGAGTACTACCCTTGTTTATTGTATGAATGGCCACCAATACGATGAATGCTTCATGAGACGAATTATTAACAAGTCGGGTTGTGTGAGGGTCGCGTGTTGGAGGTGGATGCCATATGATGGGGCAGGACTTCTAGAACGCATCCATGGGCAGTTTACGGCGGAAATCTATGAACACATTTTGGCAAATGTAATGATCCCTTCCGCCCGAAAACGATATCCAGAAGGAACACTTTTCTTCCAGCAGGATAATCATCTGATACACACCGCTAACCGGATTCAGAGATGATTTACGAGGAGGCTTGATGTCGACCCAGTCGACTGGCCTCCAAATTCACCAGATATGAATCCGATTCAAAATTTGTGGGCTGCAGTCAAAAGGATCCTACGCTCTAATTGGGCAGAACAACCACCCGTTCGGACACCTGAAGAATTGTGGGACAGAGTTCTAGATGCGTGGAAGGAGGTGGCCAAGAATTTAGACCTGTTCCATAATCTTGTGTACTCCATGCCGCGCAGAATGAGGGCAGTTGTTGATGCAGGTGGTTTGTGGACGAGATACTAGTCCCCACCAAAGGCCTTGTTTTGTTAATATATTAAAAATTGTTTGTTTTTGTTAATTTAATTTTTTATTTGTGTTTGATATGCATCCGGTTTTTTAGGATGTGAAACAAGTATTTTTGTTTATAGAGGCCAGGTCTCGCCTATTAATAACCCACAGGTGATGGGCAATAATATTTTTACAAGGCAGGCATAACGAAGTTTGTTAACAAATGCCATTTCACATTTAAACTAGTAAATTAAGTAAAAGTTAAAATAAAAGAATAATAATTTTACCGTACCGGGAGACGAACTCACAACCTATGGTACGGATGTCAGACTTCTTACCACTGGGCCACACACTGTGCGTAAGGTTTACTACGTTATAGACGGATGACTTTCAATGAAGAGATACCACAGCAATGCCTTGTAGTGGGTTACGTTTACATGAGTGAACCGTGCGATAGAACTTAGCATTTCTATCGACCAAGAGTCGGCCCATTCTTTTTGCCGCTAAGTGTACATTCACAAGAAAACAATGCTGATTTATTAATGACAAAAAACACTGTGCTCACAGCAGTGTGAAGGCTACAAAAGAGAAAGTTGCAAGGCTAATGTAATTAATGTCTGTAAGTATTGAGCAAAGCTGCTTGCATTGACAATGAATTGTGAGAGGGCTTGAGTAATGGCAAGTCATCAACATTATAGTGATGTTTTCTCGTTTGTCACTCATTAATTCATTAGTCTACACTTTCACTATTGCAATAAGAGTAGAATAATATTCTCTTTCTATGTTTTTGTAATAAGGTTATTTTACGATGCTGTATCAACTTCGATCTGCCAGTGAAATGAGTCAAGGGTCCATCAGCGAAAGTTACCCAGCAATTGCGAAAGTTACCCCAGAAAAAATCAACCAGGTAACTTTTCCCAAACAGGATTCGAACCTGGGCCTGCAGTTCCCCCTACTGCACACTGGACTCTTTCTTTATTCTCCCTTCTATAACCACGTAGTGTCCTATACCATCTCTCATTTATGTGCTGCATTTTTGTTGTTTTGCAATGCCTCATTGTAGGTATTTAATGGAATCCAGCCAGGCAGACTTTAATTTCATTGTCTGGGGCATACATAAGTTGAAATTTATTACTTACTTACTTATTTATAAATGGCTTTTAAGAAACCCGGAGGTTCATTGCCGCCCTCACATAAGCCTGCCGTTGGTCCCTATCCTGTGCAAGATTAATCCAGTCTCTATCATTATATCCCACCATATCCCATGTACGTCTCGGGCTCCCCTGAAATTTATTACATACAATAAAAAAAAATACCCTGACAGAGTTTAATTTTGACCTGGTCGAGAAATATTTAGTGTATTTTGTAGTTCTCTTTTACAAGGATAGAATTCTTTTACATGTTGTAAATTTACGGTCTCTAACTTTACCTATGTTACTCTGCATTATGAAAGAAGACGCATGACAGCCGTTATGTTAGCATGATAGTCACTAGGAAGGACAGGAGTTACGTATTGTGAGAACATATATTTCAAGAGTGTCACTTCACATTTAAGAGAAACAATTAAAAATATAAATAAGAAAGACTAAATGTAAAATCTTTGAAGAGTGGTTTGTCAGGAGAAATGTAGTTATCAGAGATAAAATAATTGAGCAGATATTCTCTTTTCCATACCTAGTTTGCCAAATATATTCGAACTTCTATAACTCGATTTTCGATTCCTTGAAGTAATTTTGATTTCCCAGCAGAATCATATATAATATACGTCTAATATTTTTTCTATATCTCGAACTTCTTTACTCGATTTTTTCGATATCTCGAATACTTCTCTTCCTAGTAGGAAATACATAGTCTTTAACTCGATTTTAATGTGAAAATGAAAAGTTATTTTCAAATAAAATTGACTGAATATGATTAAATACCATTACTTTATCACACATTGCATATAAGTATTTTTTTTCCTTCGAAAGTGTCCTCCACAAATCAACCCATTAGTACCAGCTGCCCATTCGAAGGTAGCTATTCGAACATTCATTCCCTGTTGCAAATATTTCAAGGATTTCCTTTACATTTTTACAGAAAATTAGTTAATGTATGTGAAAGTTTAGGCAACAACACTGAGCTCCACAGCCGTTGAGGAAGCAAGTTGGCATCAGAAAGGAGATGTGTGCTCAAGCTGCTTGCAGTCACATAGTCATGACAGGTAATGTGAGGTGCTTGCTTGCTTTCACATCGTAGTGAAGATGTATCGATATTCTGTGGCAGAGTGAATGTTCATTGTAAAAAACTATGAATTACTGATTCCATTAAGAATTGTCAGAGGAGGTTTATTGAACAGTTTGATGGCCGAAACCTGCCTCGAAATGCTGCATTCAAAATTTAGTGAAAAGAAAAACCTTGAAACCAAAGGAACATTGCTTTTTATAATTATGATTTATTTAACGATGCTTGCAACTGCTGAGGTTATATCAGCATCGCCGGTGTGCCGGAATTTTGTCACGCAGGAATTCTTTTATATGTCAGTAAATCTACTGACATGAGCCTGTTGCATTTAAGCACACTTAAAGGCCATCGATCTGGGCCGGGATTGAACCCGCAACCTCGAGCACAGAAGGCCGTGCTATACCAACTGTGCTACCAAAGCCGATGGAACATTGTTGGATCTGCATGGTAGAGGGAGGCCAAAAATGTTGGAGAAAACAGTAAATGACGTAGCAAACTGATTGTTGTCTTCTCTTGAAGATTATCGCAAGGAAGTGGATTATCAAGGAGCACATGTTAGAGAGCTGCTAAAAAGGCTGGCCTGCATGCTTATCGGTTTACAGTTGTTCATGAACTTAAACAGCAAAATTACGATAAACGCATGACATATTGTTGTTGGTTCCAGACTTTCATTGATGAGTAGACTTCGGATTTTTAGGTAGCTAAAGTATGATTAGGTGCCTACAGCAGGCTTTAAATTTTAAGAAATGTTCTAAAAATCGAGAAGTTGGCTTAACATAAAATCATTTTTTTAATGATGTTACAATTTTTCTACGATAGCAGTTATAAAATTGTGGAATTTATTTAAGTGCTTATAATATTATTAAACTAACTATGATATTTACCACATCATTAAATTAATTACATAATAATAGAACAGTACTGCAACCACCACTATCGCTACCATTAGGGCCTATTGCCACTGCTGGACCATGGCCACAACCACCATCACCACCATTGTTTCTGGTCAGTTGTCTACTAAAAAATCAAATATGTTTTGAGGGGCATCAGAACTCAACTTTTCAACAATTAAATAGGCTATCACCCTATGCTAGCTGTAGTTTCATCTACTGAAAGACAGATATGTCACTGAAATATGTCAAAAAGCTTGGATAGATAATACTATTCTGGAGGAGTGGAGAAACGATATCATTATACCCATCTATAAAAAAGGAGATAGCTTGGACTGCGATAATAATAGAGCAATTAGTCTCTCACCAATATTATATAAAATATATACCAGGATCTTAGAGAGAAGGCTTAGATTAGTAGTTGAAAATGATTTGGAAGAAGAGCAAGCTTCGTTTAGACCAGAAAGACAAACAGAGGACCATATATTCACAATAAGAAGTATAATAGAAAAGAATATAGAAAAGAACAAGGACTTCTACCTTGCTTTTATAGATTTAAAAGCAGCATTTGATTTGGTACCAAGAAAATATATGTGGGAAGCAATAGAAGCAAAGGGAGTATCACAAAGACATATTAAGGCTATTAAAAGCACATATGAAGAGATGGTTGGATTAGTACCAGGACGAATAGAAGAAATAGTGTACGCACTTCTATGCTTTCCCATTGTCGATGGCGGACCTGACAATTAGAGGCGCTTCGATCACTAGGATCCATCTGTTGTCTGAAGTCAGATACCTCGAAAATATATTTCTCATGCGTTTAATGATGAAAGTTGCTAGGGGTTGTTAATATGCTTTGTTGTTGAGAATTATGTAGATGTCTTCAATTTGTTGTGCTTTGAATTAACCAGTGACAAAAGAATATTGTGTGGTGGTTTACAAAATAATTACAAAAATTCTGTACTGTTTTGTTCTGGGTTGTAGATCGGAATACAGTAGAAATAGTGTAACAAGACATTTCTTTTCATCTCCCAAAGAAAAAGATGAGTTTGAGAAGGGGGCCAGAGTGATTCCATGGAAAGATAGGCATCTTTCGGTAAATAACCGATCAGACTGTTTTAATATAAAACATCAAAAGACAGCAATACCACGAGTGCATTGAAAATTACAACCAAGAGTTGTACTTCACATTTTCCCTAATTTACCGAAATGATGAAATATATGAAAATAAACGTTGCGGAGTGGTAATATTCGATGAGGTCAAATTCAGAGAAGAAATTCAATTTAATAATTATTCCCTTAAAGTGGACATATTTGTTGATTTCGGAGATCTCACGTCTGATGTCCAAAAGAAACAATTAGCAAATCATTCATTAGTATTTATGCAAGATTGGATTCAACCAATTGCTATTTATGCTAGCAGAAACGCTACTCCAGGTGACATTCTCGCTAAAATTCTTATACAAGTTATACTACAATTAGAAGCAGTTGGGACGAGAGTAGTCTGTTTCAATTGTGATGGCAGTCAAACAAATAGAAAGGCCTGGAAGTCTTAGAAATCAATGGAAAAAATTTCCAGTGTAATACTATATTCCTAATCCATTCGACGACAAAAAGAAAGATACGGGCATTCTCAGATTTTTTGCACATACTGAAATGCATAAGAAATTATTTCCATGATAAAATCGAACTCTCTTGCAAGGAGAAAAATATCATTTTTAGTTTTTATAGGAGACTTTTTAAGGAAGACTTATCTGGATGTGCGAATGTGTAGGGTTTGTCCCAAGTTTGACAACAGCTCATTTAGATCTCTCGTCCTTTAAGACTCGCGTTCCAACTCTTTAGCAGAAGTGTCGCGAAAAGCCTCAAATTTTATCGAGAGGGTCATCGGGTTTCAAAGGCAGTGAGGGCACTGAAGAATTTACAAGGCATTTAAACTGTATGGCCGCCGCATTAAATTAATATATTTCTGCTAAGGCTCTTTATAAAGACTCTTCTGATCACTAATTCCTTACTGATTTTCTCCAGTGTCTCACAACTACAACCAACACATTTGCATCTGCTACAACAATGTTTAGTAGTAACCTTGCTGAGTACCTTAGAAATGAGCGAATGGCCCTGTAGCAAAGGATACAAATATATCCTAACAGGGAAACTTGTCCAAGACCCCTTGGAACACCACTTCGGAATTTTGCCTTCATTCAGTTCAGATGACCATCCTTCGACGATAGATTTCCTCCATATGCATTTACTATGAAGCAGATCCTTCTTAACATTGCTGGAAACTCTGAAACGAAAAGTGATGATGAACTACTCACATCGTTTGTGAACCAAATGCGAACATTAACGTGAAATGTGGAATTACTCAACAAGACAGTTAGGAAGTCTGTAGAAACCTGTATAAAAGGAAAAAATGTTATTCATGAAAAAATACATGGTCAATACTGGGAAAGTGCTGTGCCCGAGTTGGTGAATACCACTCCTGCTGCGTTGATTGACATGTTTAGTGTATTATGTGGCCGGTTTTGTAGTAAATCATTCTTCTAAGTTTATTGCGTGTACCACTCTGCCCTTTGACAGGAATGCAATAGGTCTAAACATTGTGCAGCTCTCACCCAAATCAAAGACTACCGATCAGGTAGGAATGTCAGTTTTTTAAACCATCCCTCCCAAGCTGTATATGACGTATTTATTCAAACAGAATTGAAAATTAAAGAAAAGATTAGCTTAGCAAGTGCAATGTGGGTTGAGATCAATCTTGGCGCTCTTTCGATCCAGTCTTCGGGAGCAGGTTGTTGCAGAGAACACATCATTGATATTATTCCGAAATTAGTGTACCACTATTTAAAGTGCCGATTCTTCTTCAGAACAAAGTAAATCCGAAGATTTTTACAAGCTCGTAAATCCATCAAGTCAGCTCGCAAACTCTCAAAGTTAGCAGGCAACTAATCATGGTGAGTAATTTAATTCATTTATAGGCACGTAAAATATCACTCAACTCTTTATTTACTAGCATTTCGTAGGTTTTTCTGTCCCTGAATTTGCAACTTGTTACGAAAAGATTATTTAAATACTGAACGTCTATTTGCTTTCACAATGTTTCAGATCCCATTGTATTTTCTGTTATGAACGTTCATAATAGTAATACCTGATAGAAGTCTATTAATTATGAATAAGAGACTATAAAGGTATTTCTTAAGTTACGAATAGCTGGGTTAAATGGAAGAAATTTGCTTTTAAAAAGGACTACATTCAGCGTAACAAGTAGTGTGAATTCCTTCCGAGTCTGCGCTTAGCAGTAACAGCGCTATGTTGTGGCGGATCTGTGTAAACTCACAGAGTGCGTACACTATTTCTTCTATTCGTCCTGTTAGTACGAATTAATGGGATAATGTCAAAAGAATTTAAAATGCGAAAAAGAGTGAAACAAGGAGATAGCCTTAGCCCACTCCTGTTTATCATATTTATGGATGAAATACATAAGATATGTAAAGGGAGGACAGTACGAACTGAAGTTGGGAATTGGAGGTTACAAACAATTTATCTCCAAGCACTGCTGTATGCAGATGACATTATATTAATAGCAGACACACAACAAAAACTACAAAACATAATTGAATGGAATGAAGAACTATTAAGAAAAGGGATGCTGATTAATATTAATAGGAGTAAGACCATGTGGATATCTAAAGAAAATAAACATAATGAAGAATTAAATATTATATGCAACGATCATATACTGGAAAGAGTAGAAAGTTATAAGTATTTAGTTACTATTATCAGCAGTGATGGAAGAACAGAACAAGAGATACTAAATAGAATTAAAAATGCAACAACAGCTTATAACCAAATAAGCAACACAGTAGTTGGAAAAAAAGAGATCAATATTAAGACTAAAGTGCAAATATATAACTCAATAATAAAACCAGTACTACAATATGGAACAGAAAGTGTACTTCTAACTGACAAATATAAAAGCAAGTTAACTGCTATGGAAATGAAGTATCTCTGGAGATTGATGGAAAAACTAGAAGGGATCGAATAAGAAACGTAAAAGTAAAAGAAGAGGTGAAACTAAAGAAATCTATAATAGAGAATATAGAAGAAAAGCAACTAAAGTGGTTCGGACATGGGTATAGAAAGACAAGAGGAAAAGAAAGTGAAACAGATAATGGAGATGCGAGTAGAAGGAAGGATAGGAAGAGGAAGACCAAGATTTAAGTGGGAAAATGCTATAGAGAAAATAATACAACAACGTGGAAAGACAATGGTTGAAATAAAGAAAATGTGTGAAGATAGATTTGGAAGAGATGGATGGAGAGAGGTGAACCCAATGCCTAAAGCATTAGGGATTGGAAGAAGAAGAAGAAAGCCAGATATGTGAATCGCCAAAGTCCAAACAAATTCTGCATTGAGCCGCCTCATGTGTACTATGAACATAAAGTAATATTTCCTTAGAGTGGATTTTGATGGAATATTTCTATGAAAATATTTTTCCAAGAAGTCTTTAAAATGAGGATTCTAAATTATGTTAAACAGGATATTTGCTAAAATGTTGACACGGTATAGTTCAACATGAAATTAATTTTTGTTTGAAGGATTATTTAATTAACTAGAAATTTGTTAGTGTAACAAAATTTCGTAAGAGATATAAAGTGTTAAAAGTGTGTAATAAAGATGTATAATTATTTAATCTCTGGGTTAGTAGAGATTATAAAAATTTTTTTTTGTTTACCTCATGTTTCCTTGGTATGTAGCTCCCTGCATATGTTGAGTTAAGTGCGATTTTTTAATAACTGGATACCTTCACACAGAAAATGAAATGATAAATAGCTTACATAAATAGTTCCATACTTTAAATAATCCGAACTAATTTTAAAAGCATTGTATTTATTATATAGTTCAGATTCCCAATAATATTTTAGTAATGCAGATTTTAAATTAAAGTACAGTGGACACTTTTTAATTCAAACTCAAAGGGGAATTTAAAAAACTTCGAATTATTGAAACTTCTAATTAACAAAAAAAAAAAAACACTTTATTTTGCAAAATAGTGTGCCCTGAAATAAATTTATTTCATACAAATACTATAATTAACATGCAATGCAACTCACCCTTTTAATTTCCATATTTTATCCATAAAAAGTGTAGTCCTAGTAGCGTGACACAGTGTTTAAAGCACTTGAGTACAAGACAAACAATCAGTAGAAAATAAAAACATAAATCTATCACTAGAAAAAAAACACATCATTAGGCACATAGCCTACAAGTTTTTACATAAAGAAATGCGTGATTTTAGTTTGTTTAGTTTTGTTTAATTTTGCATGTTGGATAAAGTCTTCAATTTCATTTATCGAGTGAAACAAATTATCCTTTACATTTGGTTGAGCCTCAATAAATCTTCTTAAACCTTCCACCATTTTGAATGCTTCAGAAGGTGACGGAACGGGCTCTTCTGTTACGGTATTCTCGTCGTCATTACCATCATTTTCATCAGAAGAAATGTGATTTCTCGTCACTTCTTGCGTAATCTCCTCTTCCGTCAGCTCTCCACATACAGCAACCCCATCATCAAAATTTACATATGTATCATAACTAACGTCAGGCGCTATTTCTTGCCATTGCTCGGAGATAGGCTCATCTGATTCTTCTGTTGCGATTTCAGTACCAGTATTAACTTCTCGATTGTTGAAACCAGCCTTACGGAAACAGTTTGCAATTGTTTGTGCAATAACCTGCTTCCAAGCTTTGTGTAGCATTCTACTGGCATCTAGTAGGTCAATTTTACACTTTCTAATGTCGTTGTTTATGATCTGTAGAACCACTTGCCATCGGTACATGTGCTTTAGGTTATGTATAACCCCCTGGTCCATAGGCTGCACCACTGATGTCATGTTGGGTAGAAAGGACGCTATTTTAACGTTCTTTAGTTTTGGAATCTTATTGTGGGCCGTGCAGTTATCAGTAAACAATAAAATGTTTCTATTAGCCCTGTACATTTTTTTGTCTAGTGATATGAGCCAATTTTCAAAAAGTTCGCCAGTCATCCAGGCTTTTTTGTTAGCCTCATATTGAACAGGAAGACTTTTCACAGATTTAAAACACCTTGGTTTTACAGCTTTCCCTATCATTAACAACGGCAACTTTTCAGATCCATCCATATTTGCACCAACTAGCACAGTTACTCTTTCTTTGCTATTTTTTCCACCGCTGCACTGCTCCCCTTTAAATGTGAATGTTTTGTTAGGCATACACTTGAAAAAAAAGTCCAGTTTCATCCACATTAAAGATGTCTTTTTGTTCGTAATTCCTTGTGAGTTCAGGTACTCCACTAATCCACTCATTAGCTGTTTCCATATTAACTGAAGCACTCTCACTGCACACATTTTTAAATGAAATGCCATTTCTTTCTTGAAATCCACTGAACCAACCCCAACTTGCTTTAAAGTTTTTAACGCCCAATTTTTCTGCGAATTCTTCTGTCTTGGTATGCACTAATGGGCCACTCAATGGTATGTTGCGATCACGCGATTGTTTGCACCATTTGAGCACACACTCATCAACTTCAGGAAATTCACCTCCTCTTATGCGTTTCCTATTTCCACCACTTTGTAAGTTCCAACTCTCCAATATTTTTTCTTTATTCTTTATGTAGGTGGATAAAGTGTTCGGCAATATTCCATATTCCTAGGCAATAACTTTCTTCTTTTTTATTCCCTTTTCTACTTCCCTGAGCACTTCAACTTTTTTTGCCAGTGTTAAACTGGTGTACACTCCGCATTTTGACATTGTACGTAAAACGAGTCACTGAAACATTCCTATCAACTGAAGGTTTTAAGTTCACTGAATTTTGTACTGCACGTACCGTGAAAGTAAGGGAGGGTACTGTACTTCGTTATTTCCAGTTCTTGGGCGATGAGGGAGGGGTGAGTGTCTACCTGAAGACACAAAGCGCTGGACAATAAGGTAGAGTTCGTTTGCCAGTAGTCACAGTCTAACAGAAATTCAACAATAAGCAACTAGGAATGCGGAAACTAGAAGATGGATTCTTGGAAATTTTAACTGAGATGTACATGAACCATATTTCGACTTTTATAAAATTCAGAATACTTTTTTCATAATGAAAAAATTAAATTGTTCCTTCGAATTATCCAAATGGTGGCTTCAAAACGTCGAATTAAACGTAAATTTTTTACGTTATTTTTAATAGGAGTTTCAAGGGGATTGTACTTTTATTCTAATTGCCCAATAATTCGAATTATCGAATGTCGAATTAACCAGTGTCCACTGTATCAGAAAACACTGTCGCTTCATTAGGCAGAATGCCGATCCGTGACAAACTTGTTGAAAATAATATTTAAAGGATAAAATTATGTTATTTATCCCAGCGAAGAGCAAAAAAATAATAAATAAATACAATTAAAAAAAATAAATACACCAAAGGGAACTTTTTTCCGGTTTGTGAACAGTCTTTTACTTGTATAAATTAGAACAAAAATAATGTACTTCAATGCTCACTTATGTTTCTTGCACACTTGGCGCAGTACAATATTATTGTTTGCCATATGTTTCCTGATGTTAAATCCAGAAATTATTGCAGCCATTAATTTATCAGAGAAGCATCGAAGTCTTAATTTTCGACATTGCACAATTCATTTTTCACACACCATACTTCACACTTCGAGAATTTAAGACAGAATGCACAATTTGTTTGCAACAGATGAATATATACCAGGCAAGAATGGTAGTTGAGTGCACTTCCTCTTTTTTCCAAGAACCCGAAGATTGGTCCTTAATTAATTATGTATCACAGCACCCCCAAATGCTGTACAGTAAGGAAGCAATTCCCTACCAGACCATCAAATATGATTTATACAATCCTAGTTTAAAAATTTATACAATCAGAAAAAGAAAGATTTTGAAATTCATAGCCCCAGTATAAATTTTAGAATAAATGGGTGTTTTGAACTTTTATGGACAAAACATGGTGACTAGGCAAAATTAGGCTCTATCATCAGAATAGGCATTTTTAAGTTCTATGAAAGTAGCAATTTAGGCATAGTTTACTATGAAACATGCACTTGTAAGTTTTTATGCATTTATCATTTAAGGATTGCAGTAGGTTTTTACTACACATAGTTTAGCGACTAGGTGTTGTTTCACTTGTCCAGATACTTGGATTTCCAAAAAACACACGTTTGTGGGGTAGTGAAATCCTGTATGCACTGTTCGAGGGATCCCTCCATTCCCAGAAAGTTGGCGTGTTCTGTGTGTTATCACAGCAGCGAATAATTGGGCCCATTTCTTCGACACAACTGTAACAAGTCAAGTGTATATTGAACTCTTCCGAGAGTTTGTGAATCAGATGATTGGGAACTCATACTCTGTTATTACCAACAAGATGGGATCACAAACCACATTTCTGGCGTGAGAATGGCTGAAGTCGATTTTTTTTTCCCAGACAGAGTAATTTCACGAGGACTGTGACCTTCAAGGTCATCAGATTTGACCTCAACTGACTTCTTCCTGTGGGGTCATCTAAAAGGGCGTGCCTACATGAACAAACCACGCACACTTGATGAGTTACAAGAGAACATTCAGTGCGAGATTTAGGTGGTGACATCAGAGGTTCTGGCAGACCTTTCAGAAACATGCAACGTCATGTTCAGTTGTGTATTAATGCTCAGGAAGGATATTTTCAGCACCTACTGTGACAACTTCATTTCATGCACACATGACATGTAAATGTGTTGTACTTTTTTGTACTTGTGTTTTCTTTAAACTAACAAGGCTACCTTCAAGTGTGACACACTGTACTAATCCTACCTGCATCAATCACTACAGGCAGGTGTCTGTACCATAACAATGTAGCTCAATGAGCACTAATGCAAGAACATAATGGCATGTCTTTAACATTATTCTTCTCAAACTGTGTTATGAATTACTAAAATTGTCGTCCAGAAAAGCAAAGAAAGAGTCTGTGTACAACCTTGACTCCTTTTCATTTGTACGGTGATAATTGTCGTCAATAATAACATAGGCCTGCAAATTTAAATTTTTGTTTTGCAGCACGGGGTTAAACAGGTGTCTAAACCTAATTTTGGTATGCTGAATTCAAATCTGCTTTCCACTTTTTCGTATCACGTACCGTTTTTTTGCCATGGAGAAAACAAATATTTAATATTTGAGTAATTTCTAATTCTTAAGTGTAATTTAAAATGCGTGAAACCATACAAACCATGATAAAATCTCAATTCTAAACGTGCAACAGTTTAAACAACTATGAAACTTCAAACATACCTTATGAAAATTATTTTCTCCTACGCTTTGTTGAAAACGAATGCAGAATTGACTTGCGTTTGTGGTCCTGATGAGGGTCATCTCTTATTAAGCACCAACAGTAGTCAGCCACCATGGAGACGTCCCGTCGACCTTGGTACCTCGTTTCCATGTCCTTTATGTCTTGATGGAATAGCTCTCCCTGCTCTTCACTTAGTGCACCCAGCTTTTCTGGGAAATATTCAAGATGCGAATGCAGAAAATGTAACTTCAAGCTCATATTGCATCCAAGTGCCTTTAAATTTTTGAGCATAGCTTTCACAATATGCTCATATTGGTCATCTTTAACATTGCCCAAAATCTTCTTTATAACATCCTTGAGTGAGTTTCAAGCCTGAAGCTTTAAGTCAGTCATGATATTTCTAAAATGAACATCCTTAATGAGTTGGTGAATCTGTGGACCATAAAAAAAACACCTTCTTTCACTTTAGATTCAGATAACATTGTAAATTTTTTAATAATATATTGGAAGCAAGGACCACTTTTGTCCAAAGCTTTGACAAATTGCTTCATTATTCCTAATTTGATATGCAAAGGAGATAGCAAAACATTTTGCGAGGCAATTAGCAGGTGATTTATAACATTTTTTGTCCCTGGCACTAAATGTTTTCTTTTCTGCCAATCAACGTCCAGTGTCTTTCTCTGGCTCTAGAGTTCCATTCACACAAAAAACATGGGAATTTGGTGTACCTTGCTTGTTTCCCAAATAAAATACTGCATACTTTAAGATCACAGCACACGTACCATTTGTGTTCATTATATTTAATTTTTTCTAGAAGAGTATACAAATCCTGATATGTTTCTTTAAGGGATGTAGAGTGAAGTATTGGAAACTGAAGCAAATATATTTCCATTGTGCAGTAGAACACCTTTCAGACTTCTCTTGCTTGAGTCAATAAATAGACGCTAATCTTTTGATTTATAAGCTGTTCCTAGATGACCAATCAAGTTAGGAATATCACAACAATACACTAATTCCCCTTCCTTTACAAAATATTTTTTGAACTCTTCTTCACGATGTCTGTACCAGTAGGAAGTTGTTCTAGGTCCTAAAAGATTGTTCTCGTTCAGTCTTGAACCTAAAAGTTCACTCTTTTCTTTGGTAAGACCGAAATTACGTACCAAATCATTTAATTTTGACTGACTCAAAGGATGTGGATTGTGATCTTCTAAGTCTGGGGACAAATTTGAATCTTTTGCATTCGAAGTGTATGGAGTACTAGTACTACTCTCTGGTAATACCGTACATGATGTTGAAATTGGAACATCAGGTCCATGTGACACAGGCATCATTGCTGATGGCAAGTTTGGATATATAATGCCCGCCTTGTTTTTCTTATTGAATCCAGATATTTTATACAGACAAAAGGAAACAGTCATCATAATGATTTTGTTGCTCACGCTATACCATTAGAACACCAAAGGGATAGATGGACGAACTCTGGTGTGCCACTGTCTTAGATTTTCTACACATGTTTCACACACAATATGTGGAGGGAAATTCTTGTCTTGATCTCCTAATTTAATATTAAAATAGGCCAGATACAAACTCTTGATAAATGCGGTAATGTTTCTTTTCTGCTGTTTTATCACATAACACCCACATTCATAACAAAAATTGTTCGGATTGTTCACACAGTCTCTTCTAGATATACCACTCGAAATTGCCATTTTTTTTTCCAAACATAAAATTCACAACACAGTACACACATTTAAAACAGACCTGCTGAGTAGAGGCTTAAACTGTACTGAGGATTTATGAGATAGGTTCCTGTTGTTACATTAGAAAATTCCTTTTTATCGCCTCTGCAGTATCTTTATTGCTCGGGATATTGGATTCCTAGTGCTGGAAATGGATATGAGGTAGGATCGAGGGAAGAACCTATCCTCGATTAAAAAATATAAAAACTTTAAACAGAGATAGACAAAGATTAGACGTGGTGTCGATGATTTAGTGTGTATACATTTTAATCAACCATGCTGTAAGTCAGATATGCAGAGATTGTAATACTAGAATGGCGAACTTTCAATTTTGTGTTAAATACAGAATTATGCAAAATATGTACGTGATACGCAAAAACTATTATTATTTTCGAAATCAGAGCATCCAATTTGACCGATGTGATGTAAAATATTCTGTGTCGCAAAATCATCGCAGGCCTATGTAATTTATGGTATTGGAAATTTTTTCATGTTTTCTAGATCTCGAATTTCCAATAACTTGAAGCATTACCAGTTTCCAGAAGCACTTCAAGATATCGAAGTTCGACTGTACCTATATGTAAGAAAAATGGACATTAACTTAAAATTGGAGAATGTAGCCTATGTTGCTCAATAAGAAAAGCACTTAAAGATTAAACTCAGACTCATTTCATTATGAAATATCATGGCCATGTCTTTCTTTGGTAAGGTTCCAAAACCAGAACTCTTACAGAAATCAACAATGGAATACTGACTATGAAGGTTGAATGAAGAGTCCTGCATCTTTAGAATATGCTCTTTAATAACAAGTACTTATTTCTTAATGTAGTTATCAGATAACTGAATACTCTTCTACCAATGATGAAATGTTTCATGAAGCTGTCATGGAATAAGTCCACACTCTCTTTCCAAACCAGTTCCTGACAACCTCTCAACTTCTTCCTTGGATATGTAGTAATGTCCACAAAGGTTCTCCTTTGAATTTCGGGAAGAGGTAGAAGTCTCGCTGTACAAAGTTTGGACTGTATAGGTATATAGGATGCAGTAGTGTAATGAATTTCAGCCTCTTGATTGCTTCCATTGTGGTACGAGAAGTATTTAAGATGTATGTACTTACACTTCTGTTCAGGATCACCAAAACCATAGTTCCTGCAATGTAATTTTATACAAATTTAACTTCAGTACTCAGTTGGCAGGAGCATAGACCACTTAATTCGTCAGAGACTATCCAGAGTGCACCACAGGCAATGAGTCTACATTACACTCATAATGAATGATGGGATGTAACAGGGGAACTGGAGTACTCAGAGAAACCCATGTTGCCTGGACCATGGACTTGCCCAGCACAAGTTATGGATTCAGGGTCGAGTAGGATTTGAACGCAATCCCCTTGGATTATAAGCCTAGCGTTCTAGCACTGAGCCACCGTTGTGGTTTTATTCAGTATAATTTATATTGAAATGCGTCTGTTGACAATCCTGGCCTTTTGCTTGAAATCTGGAATGCTTGTTATATCCATTGCAGTATAATATCTAGCAGATAAAATTTTAAGGCTACTCAATAAGGATTCAGACTTCCATCATGAAACAGAGAACAAGAAGTGACCACGAATATTATTCTGATTCAAATGAAAACATGGAATGATTTTCTTCCACTGAAGTTTGTTTCATCAGAAGGAACAAAAAAATTGCAAGTGAAACAAAACCTGTTCTTCAGGAGCAGTAAAATAAAAGGTAAAATTATAGTACAACTTTTCTCGGACCAAAGTCTGTTGTGAAAGGAGTAACAAGTGAAATGCATTTATGAAAATTATTTCCTCTGAAACGACTTATGTAATTGCTTCTACATAACATGAATTGCGAAGCTATAAGGTTGGAAGGCATGAAAGGATGAAAGTTGTATAATATCTATTGGAATATGAGGAAGAAAATTTACAGGCCAGTGTTTCTCTTTTTGAAACCACAACTGCCTCAGAAATATGGTAAAATAATTCCAGCATGAAGAAAAATAGAGAAGCTTCAGAAATGAAACATGTTGTTAGAGTAGGAAAATAAAAGGTTTAAGTAAGAAATGAGTGCCACACATGCAAAAATTTTACATTTAAGAACTGCTGAACGCAATAGTAGTAATTTTTTTCCTTCAGAACTGCAAAAACAAATACAGTAGCATGCAAATTAATCCGAACACGACATATTTTTACATTTTCTGTCATTGTTGGCCTCACAGCTGCTCATACCGCTTTAATTGACATCTGTAGTACGTGTAATTCTATTGTTGAAGGCCTGTCATTATTTTTTTATAATATGTGACATTTTGCCTGTCATTTTGTACTTATAAGCATTTCAGTTGTGTTGAAAACTTAATACTGCAATCCTGTGTACATTCTGTCGTCTTCACAAATGGATACAACTCCACGAAAATGGTCTAAAATTATAACATTAGCAGAGCAATCTTCTATGACACAGAGGCAAATTGCTGCAGAATGTCACGTCGGTTTGGCTACTGTTAATTCGATCATAAAACAATACAGGGAGACTGGATCCATCACACCCCAGAAAAAAGGAAACTGTGGCCGGAAAAGGAAGACTTCACCTGCAGATGATCGTTTAATTGTCAGGAAAAGTAAATTAAATCCTAGACTAACTGCTGTCGACTTAACCTGCGAGTTAATGGCTACCACTGGGGCGAATATTTACGTCACAACAGTGCGGCATAGGCTTTTGGAAGCTGGACGAATGGCTTGTAAGCCTATTAAGAAGCAACTGCTAACCCCTGTTATGTGCAAAAAACGCTTAATGTGGGCAAAATTACATCAACACTGGACAGTGAATGACTGGAAGAATGTACTTTTTCCGATGAGTCTCATTTCGAGGTCCACGGCCACCGTGTTTCTTACGTACGGAAAGGATCTGTAAAAGTAACAGTAGCTCATCTCCAACAAGCACCCAAATACCCCCCTAAAATAATGTTTTGGGGTTGGTTTACACATGAAGGGCCTGAAGCATTAATACCTATCAAGGGAATGATGAATTCTGACAAATATATTCACTTATTGGAAACCAGAATCGTACCCCAGCTGCAAAAATCATTTCCGGATGGCAGAGGTGTGTTCCAACAAGACCTGGCACCATGCCATATGTCTCGAAAAACTACAGAATTCTTCAACAAGAAGAATATTCAGGTACTCCCCTGGCCAGGCAACTCACCCGACATCAACCCTATTGAGAACTTGTGGTCAATTTGCAAAAGAAGAATGCAAAAAAATGGATTGTTTTACAAAGGAGAAGATGATTTCTGCCCTCATTGGTGTATGGTTTCGCGATGAAGAAATGAATATTTGTGGGAAATTAGTGGAATCCATGCCAAATCGTCTCAGAGCTGTTATTAGGAACAGGGGAGGCCACATAGATTACTGAGGTACGTCATAGATCCTTTTTTTATCCCGTTTGAGTGTTTTTGCATAAGTAATTACGTTGTTCGGATTAATTTGCACGCTACTGTACTATCAAGAGGATGATATACATGATGAAGTGTAGATGTTATTTGCAAAGGAGAAACTTTGCATTCATTGCCAAAGAAGACATTTTATTTGATTAGAAACATGTTACATTATAAGGTTGTGAAAAATTCTACAAAAGACTTAATTTTCGTGAAGGAAAAGACCTAGGTGTCACAGAATATTATAGATATATTAATTTGTCTTACAGAATTTATCTATAATGTTGACACTTAATATTTTAGGAGAAAAAATCACCCCGGCACCGGGGATCGAACCCGGGTCCTTGGCTCTGTGTACCAAGCACTCTGACCACTGAGCTGCGCAGAATTCAATCCACAGCATCGGACCGAACCTTCCTCCTTCAATGTTTCTCTTTGTGGCCTGACTCCAAGTTTGGCATATTATGCTGACGTGTATCCAATGTCAACTGCCATTATACTAGGAGGGCACTCAGCTGAGTGACATGTTGGCCGGGAATCCGCAGTTATTAAGTGTCAACATTACAGACAAATTCTGTAGGACAAATTAATATATCTATAATATTCTCTTAGCATAATAACTGCAGACATACGTCAACATAATATGCCTAACTTGGAGTCAGGCCACAAAGGGAAGCATCGAAGGAGGAAGGTTCGGTCCGGTGCTGTGGATTGAATTCGGCATAGCTCAGTGGTCAGAGCACTTGGTACGTAGAACCAAGGACCCGGCTTCGATCCCTGGCACCGGAGCGAATTTTTCTCCTAAAATATCTAGGTGTCACAGGTTTTCTTTGTAATTTTCTGCGAGATTAATAGCTAATATGAAAATTCGAATCTCAAGTCTATGAATTCCACTTTCATAATTTCTCTAGCTTATCATAATCTTTGTTTCGTCAATGTAAGCATATATATTCGAATCTCAAGTCTATGAATTCCACTTTCATAATTTCTCTGGCTTATCATAATCTTTGTTTCGTCAATGTAAGCATATAGATACACACACTATGAGGCACTTACTGGTCCTACTGTCCTAACCATGTATCTTTGGTGCAGTGAGCTATAAGTGCTCCATGGGCTACTCTTGCTTCATGCTAAGAGATACGAAACATTTTACGGAAATAACTACAAAATTGGATTGAATAGGCCTATTTGAATAGACTGGACAATAACATACCGGTACTCTTAAAATAAATCGATAAAACTTCATTTATGTGATTTTTATTAGGGGTCTGAAGAAAAAATGCGTAAGTGAGGAAAATATAGAATGAAATGACATTTGTATGTTTAGTCTACAGTTCGAAGACTGGTTGGAACTTCATAAGCAACACCAATAAGACTTAATTCATGAGACAACTAAGCAGGAGATAATGAAGTAGGGTGGCCAGTTCCTTTCCCCTAAAATTATATTTAATAACCACTAAATACCTTTCCCACAGAGCAAAGGGCTGCTAATTGGATTATTTTCTGCCCTGTGTTGCTGGAACCATTGTAGCAATCTGTCTTCCAGATGTTCATATATCTCACCTTAAATCCGCACTTGCTTGCTGCTGAACCTCCAAACATACATGCACTTTCTTCTACTACTTTCGAGGCATTCACCACAATAGAATTTAAAGTGGACAGAGCTATACCTAATTATTTGGCAATATCAACTCATTTCTTATTGTCGCTTTCTTTTACAACTTACAATATTTTTATTTTCTCAGTGATCGTAAAACACTTCCTCTTCTTTTTTTCACTCATTTTGCGCAGTCACAAACTTTGCTATACCGGAAGCAACAACCTACTGATGACTGACCACACTTCATAGCAAGAGCAAAGTGCAAACAAAGGAATTGGAATTCAGAAACCAGCAACCTTCTTGATGTATCAGGTTGAGTCTATTGTCAAAATATTTTCAATTTGAAGGGGTGTTAAAGTAGTTGTATTCATTATGATCACAGCTTTGGCACTGGCTTGGCATTATTTAAAAATGTTCCCTTTCATCCCTCTGCTCTACAAGTCATGGGGTGGAAATTCTCTCACATTCTTCTCTCCCCCTCTCTGAATGAATTCTACTATTCGTCCATACCTGGTTTACTGAAGCTAGCGCATGCTGGGACAAGCATGGGCAGCTTCGAATTTCCACGAATTTCAAAGCAGGCTGCATCTCAACAATGAACACGTACTGTATTTTCGCATTCTTACATTTTCACAGCAAACCTAATTTGCAGAAAATTTGATTTAGAACATCTAAATGAATTTTAGTATCTCCCAGATTTCAAAATATGATCATATAAGTGTAAAACGTGATTAAAGGAAAAATGTATATCTGAAATGAACTATGTAACATGTTAAGTACTTGTATAGGATTTTCCCGAGACCTCAGAAAAAATGAGTGTGTGAAAAACACATGTGTAAAATGTATAAAAGGAGTTTTATTGTATTATAATTCAAACCAAAAGGAAAGAGAAATTTGAAAGATTAGTGATGTGATAGTGGGGAGAATATTTTGAGGACTAAATGAGCAATGAATGAAGCCTCCTTTGTGATGATGATCACGATTATTATTGTTATTAATATTAGCTTTTTAATTCCTTTTCTTTTTCTATTTACAGGTTAAAGAATTCTTTGTATCAATAAACACTAAATATCAGGCACTTGAATTAGACTTAATTGGTAAGTATTGCAATACTCATTACAATGACGATTATTTTTCATATTGTAGGGGGGAGGGAAGAAAGGAATGATTAATTGAAAATATGAATAATGTATACAGCTTGAGATTAATTCAATTTTAACTCTGTCACTTTTTTCTGCACATTAGTATCATCATCCATTGTTTTCGTAATTTCTAGTCTATTTCTTGTGAGAGAGAGAATATTTACCAATGGTGTCATCTGTACATTATGAAAAGTGCATTAATGTCTGTACTGATTGAGTTGCAATTTTAAAGGGTGAGGTATGCACAAGTTGTTTCTTGCACTGTGGTTCTTCCATTTTGTCGCAATTTCCTGCAGGATCTCACATTGTCACTGAATGTGACTTTCAAGCTGGGTTTATCACTATTATAGGAACAGTTGAGAAAATCTGTGATCATTTAATTGGGAGGCAGGTAGTAGATGTTCCACTGTATTTAATGTTGTATAAAAGTTCAGTATGCATTTATAAAACATATGAGGCTTTCAAAGCTAAAGCGGATCAAGTCCATGAGACGTAGTTTTGAGATAATAGGACTTAAAGTTAACTTTCTGTAGTGAATTATCTAATTTCACTAGCAATAATTTTATTGCTCCATTCTCAAATCTAGACTTATTAAATATAAACAATGGTGACTTGATCCACTATGGGTCAGAACATCGTGAACAAATAAACTGAGCCAAAAGTGACTGGTGTCACCTACAGGCAAATGCTTGGAATTAAGACTTGATCCATTACTGCTCAGAAAATATCCAACGTCAGATAATCGGAAAATGAATTAAACTCAGTTTATGAAAATTTGTGACTTGACCCACTTTAGCTCTGATTTCCAATTTTCACAATTCACACAAGTTAGAGGACATGTTGTAGTAAGTTTTTCACATTAAATATTTCTAAACTACACATAAATAAATAACATTGTCACTAAGTTCATGTAATTTTCATAAAGTCTGAATGTGTTATTAACTTCGGTGTTTAAGTAAAGTTAAATTTATTTTTCTTTGTATGACTCCATTATAATTTTGTTTAACTGAAGTTCATTTTGAGAATACTAATTGACCAACACCTTAAATGGGGCAAACATATTGCATAATTATGTGATAAATTATGCAAAATTATATTTAGATTTGTTATACTGCCTTCATACCTATCCATTATTTTTTAAGATTAATTTATTCATATTAGGTGCAATCTGTGTTATATTATGGTAATGTCGGTTGGTGCAGTGTTTCTAAGTCCATAACAGAGTCACTGGAAGTACGTACATCAAAAGGAAATAATCAAAAGTTGTAAAAGGAAAGTTGTTAATTATCCTACTAAACGTCTTTATTCGGAATGTAATGTTTTCAAGTTCAGCAGGTATACAGCATGAAAAGTAATTAAACCGACAAACTTCTGAAGGTTGTATGGGACACCAATACAAACACTTTTCTTTAATATCATATTGTACTGTGAGGCACTATTTCGAAATGACACCAGATCTTAATGTAACACAAACCATGGCCATGCTTTATTGCTTATAAAACATTTACACATCAAAATCACTGCAAAATATGTTTAAAAACATTTACACACCAAAATCACTCCAAAAGATGTTCAAAAGTACTCCATTGACCTGTACACAAAGGTTACATCAGTGGGATATGGATTGTATAATGTGGTGAAAGACTTCAGGATTATCATTTATTTCCCCTGCTGCAGCAAATATCCGCACCACCAGACCAGTTTAATAAAGCACTGCACTGGGTCAATACATACAACAAAAGTGAATTTGTAGAGTCATCATGAACTGAAGAAAGCATACACCTTCTGCCGGTTTAATAAAGCCTCTGAGGAAAATATGACGTTAGAGAAAACCACTTGTTTTAGTGTCTCATACAACCTCCTGGAGTTTGTCAGTTTAAATACTTTTTTCACTCTGTATATTGTATATATAAGACTTTGCATTGTAATTTTTTCTCACTTTCTTTTATTGGTTTATTATTCATAACAGAACTACCCATATAATATGTAGGCCTACTATTCAAATTTTCCTTTGTAAATGGTATAGACTTCTAGGCAATAGGAAAGTATTTAATAATAATAATAATAATAATAATAATAATAATAATTTATAAATGACTTTCTTCCATAAGTACAAGAAAATTTCAAACATATATTGGCATAATATTATTTCATTTCACAGAGTCGAAAATTTTAACGGTTGCTTGCATGAAACTTGGCTTCAAATATGGCTTAAAACTCTATATAATAATTTCATTTCTCAATATTCTGATTTAGGAAATATAAGTATAGTGAAATTTAAACTTAGAGTTAAAGACATTATTAATAAAAATTAACATGACAGTAGATAATTAATTGGTAATATTAATTTTACATACTTATGAATAGAGACGAGAATTTCATGCAAATGCATGTTTTTATAGGAACATAGGACATAGCTCAAACTTAGTACTTATTACTTTCTGGTTCCAAATATGTGTAATTTTTCCGTGCATATTTGCACATTTTGGCCTATTTGGGGATAAATCATGCATAATGCACATTTATGCAATTTTTAGCTTAATCATGCATATAATATACATTATATTAGTTTAAATGCATGTTTTAATGGTTTTGAGTGAACAACTCAGTTTCTTGATTTTTATGTTCCTTATTTTATCTTCAGCAAGCAGGATTGACGAAGGAAAAGGAAAAAAAAAACTAAATAACAGAAAAATTAAATAAAATGTTAAGATTTGCACAATAAGATGTTAGAGGACCTTTCCCTGGACAGAAGTTCAGTACTTTACCTATGAAAAAAGTTCACTTTTACTGACTACCCTCTACAGACTGCGTGTTATAAATGGATCTATTACGTTGGATATTTTGAATATAGTAGAAAGGAAAAAATAGGGGGTTCAGGGAAACTGCCGACAAATAATTTAGGTCAAAAGTACCCTTTTCATAGAGGTTGTAAATACTGGTTTTTCAAGAAATGAATTTAATTCATATACAGCAGCGTGCAACTTAATCTGAACAAGGTAATTACTTATGCAAAAACACTCAAACAGGATAAAAAAAGGATCTAAGACATACCTCAGTAATCTATGTGGCCTCCCTTGTTCCTAACAGCTCTGAGACGATTTGGCATGGATTCCACTAATTTCCCACAAATATTCTTCATTTCTTCATCGCGAAACCATACACCAATGAGGGCAGAAATCATCTTTTCCTTTGTAGAACAATCCATTTTTTGCATTCTTCTTTTGCAAATTGACCACAAGTTCTCAATGGGGTTGATGTCGGGTGAGTTGCCTGGCCAGGGGAGTACCTGAATATTCTTCTTGTTGAAGAATTCTGTAGTTTTTCGAGACATATGGCATGGTGCCAGGTCTTGTTGGAACACACCTCTGCCATCCGGAAATGATTTTTGCAGCTGGGGTACGATTCTGGTTTCCAATAAGTGAATATATTTGTCAGAATTCATCATTCCCTTGATAGGTATTAATGCTTCAGGCCCTTCATGTGTAAACCAACCCCAAAACATTATTTTAGGGGGGTATTTGGGTGCTTGTTGGAGATGAGCTACTGTTACTTTTACAGATCCTTTCCGTACGTAAGAAACACGGTGGCCGTGGACCTCGAAATGAGACTCATCGGAAAAAGTACATTCTTCCAGTCATTCACTGTCCAGTGTTGATGTAATTTTGCCCACATTAAGCGTTTTTTGCACATAACAGGGGTTAGCAGTTGCTTCTTAATAGGCTTACAAGCCATTCGTCCAGCTTCCAAAAGCCTATGCCGCACTGTTGTGACGTGAATATTCGCCCCAGTGGTAGCAATTAACTCGCGGGTTAAGTCGACAGCAGTTAGTCTAGGATTTAATTTACTTTTCGTGACAATTAAACGATCATCTGCAGGTGAAGTCTTCCTTTTCCGGCCACAGTTTCCTTTTTTCTGGGGTGTGATGGATCCATTCTCCCTGTATTGTTTTATGATCGAATTAACAGTAGCCAAACCGATGTGACATTCTGCAGCAATTTGCCTCTGTGTCATAGAAGATTGCTCTGCTAATGTTATAAATTTACACCGTTTTCGTTGAGTTGTATCCATTTGTGAAGACGACAGAATGTACACAGGATTGCAGTATTAAGTTTTCAACACAACTGAAATGCTTATAAGTACAAAACGACAGGCAAAATGTCACATATTATAAAAAAATAATGACAGACCTTCAACAATGGAATTACACGTACTACAGATGTCAATTAAAGCGGTATGAGCAGCTGTGAGGCCAACAATGACAGAAAATGTAAAAATATGTCGTGTTCAGATTAATTTGCATACTACTATATTATTAATTATATTTCTATCTTTTTTCTCCCTTTTCCAACACCAATAGCAATTTAGATGCTTCTAAAATTGGAATCGTTTGCTAAACTGTCTTTGCAGTGTGTGAACCTCGTAATTGGTTAATGTGTTTGTTTATACTGTTTGCGTGTGTTAATGTGGTTCTAATATGCCTCCAGTTAAAGGTTCCAAAAGTGTACTCTTTGTACAGTGGATTGAAGGAAAGGATTTTATTAGATCATTTAGGGATGTCGTATTCTGTGATTGTTGCAGTAAAGAGGTGAGCACTGCTATTCTGTTCCGAATATTTTCTATGACAATTGTTCTTTGTAAAACATAAAACTTCTTTAAAATAAACTGAACAGGGTGAGAAACGCGAACCCGTACTATGGATTCTTTTGTTCAATGAAGGTTATTTGTGGCGAAAATTTGAATGATAAATTTGACCTGTCACTGTCACAAATATGTTCATTTAAATTTGCATCCATAACTTCTTGCGAGGTCATTCAATGCCTACAAAACCATATTGACTGACAAATACAGGAACCTCGCAGAAACCAATTTAAAAATGATGTTAGTCGTTAACTGTGGGGGAGGGAGGGAAATTTGGAAAAAAAAAAATGAAAGTGCATATTTTAATGTATTTTTCGCTTGATCGTGCATGTTTCATAGTTTGATAGTGCATGAATGCATGCATATTTTGGGATTTCATAGTGCATGAAATTCTCGTCTCTACCTATGAAAATTTGTTTGAAACTTATTCAAGTTTATTTTGTCATATGTTGTTTGTAATGTATACTATTTTCTTTTTATGACTGACATTTATTTACGTTTTCTTCTTTTTACCTCTCTATAATGCAATATTGAACCCCCAAATAGGAGTGTTGTTCATACAGGGATGCAGGGGTGAATTCATTCAATTTAATTTTATGTTTAACACGTTGAGTGCCATTAAACAGTATAATTTTTTTGTACAGGCGCATCATAATTTTTTAATTTTTTTTATTAAAATAGCATGGAAAATAATGTCAATGCTCAAAGAAATAATTTATAAGCATTGGTAGTTTAGTTTTTGCGACAAAAAATCTGGCAATCCTCTGTGACCTCCACTGTCCCAACCAAGAAATTTTACAATGGGACCAGTGGTCCTGCTTAGCAGTCCATAGAAACACCTGTGTATCTGGAGGAAATAAATTAATTTTGATTACTCATTGTTGTTTTTGCACATTTGGGCATCTCAAGTGTCTTGACTGTGATCATTCCGAAGTGATTTCTGACTGAATTGTATATGTGAGTGTTGAAGTAATCTTGATTATTCATTTACTGTGGTAGTCATCTTGTTGCACAGTTGGCATCGCTGGTGTCTCGAATTCGATAATTCCTATGTAATGTCAAGCATGGTGTGACAGTGTAAGTTAGATGTGAATGCAAAACGCATATCGTCAAAATTTTTCTGACATAACATTCATTGCACTAATAAGAAACAAAATGAGTGAGGGTTCTCGACAGATTGTGCAAATGGTAAAACATATCTCCAGGTAAGTAAGAATAAAATTATCGATAAACTAATACTAGTCTTACACAAATCAAAATTTGTATATTACATCTAAGTGTTATGATATTCCTCCTTTTCCTAGATACATCAGAACAAAATGAATCCAAGAAAGAGAAGAAAGATGATGTATTTTCTTCTGATGATTCAATTGAAGATCCTACATATGAAGTGAGTGATAGTTCTGATGACAGTTAGTGTTCTGATAAAAGTAACACAAAAACATTATCTAGGTCTACAGAGACATTGAGGGACGTAATGCAGTGGTAAGACCAGACACAAATTAAATTGCAGAGATAGGCGATAATATCAATTCCACAGAACACACCATGCAGGATAATGATTCACTTCAAAATGACCCCATCGATGAGAATTTATCCCTAATCTCAAATTCAGATTTCATACAAGGGGCTCAAGCTGACCACGTGGGTTGGAAGAATCCCGAAGGAACTCACTTAGATGTTGAATTCAATGAGACTTTCGGTGTGAATCCGGCAGTTGCTGTTCTTTTAGTAGACAAGAACCCGTTTGATTATTTTTCTTTATTTATTGATGATGGTGTATTGGATCACATGGTGAATAAAACAAATATTTATGCCACACAGTATTTAATGTCAGGTTCTGATGTTTCTGGGTCTTCAAGACTACATAGAAATGAAATGAGAAAATTTTTGGGCATAGTGAGTTACATGGGATTAGTGAATGTGCCATCCCTGCATCATTACTGGTCTAAAAGAACTCTCTTCAAAAGCAATATTGTGTCTAAAGTTATGAGTAGAAACCTTTTTGGGCTTTTAATGAAATTGTGGCATTTCAATGAATTTCAATTTTGTCCTGAATGTAATCGTGTCTACAAAGCAGAACAACTTGTCAACACACTCATTGAAAAATTCAGGATGCTTATATGCCCGCTCAAGTGTACTGTATAGATGAATCACTAATACCATTTAGAGGTCGTCTTCTCATAAAACAATATATGCCATAAGTATGGAGTAAAACTGCTTAAACTTTGTTGCGATGATAGGTACACATGGAATATAAAAATTTATGCAGATTCAGGCAGTTGTGTACCAACAAATGTTGTCATGAAATTATCTGATGAACTGCTGAATACTGGAAGAACAGCTGTAACTGATAATTATTACACCAGTTTGGAAATTGAAAAAAAGTTACTTGACAAGAAAACTCACCTGGTAGGAACACTAAGAGCCAATAGAAAAGGGAATCCAAGGAAGGTAGCTTGTAAGAAACTGAAACATGGCAAAATAATTGTTCACAGTATTTGCATCCTAAAATGGAAAGACCGGAGAGATATATTTATGCTCTCAACGAAACACTCCAATGAAACAATAACAGTTAATAGATGTACAGATCCAGTAGAAAAATCTCTTGCTGTAATGGGAAGAGTTCTGTTGATGTCCCAGACCAAATGGCAAGGACCAAATGACAAGTTACAATACCTAAGGAGAACACTGAAATGGTACTGAAAGGTTGCTATTGAACTCATATTTGAAACAATAGTAAATTCTCATCTTATCTACAAAATCGTGACTCAGTCTGTCATGAACATTACGGAATTTAGAGAAAGAATAATAGAAGATCTGTTCTCAAATGAAGATCTGACTGATCCATTTGAACAGCCGCAACCATGGACGTCTAGAAAAAGAAAAGCACTAAATACACATTCATTTAAGAAACATGAAGGCTCAGCTCATAAGATGAGAAAGTATTGCAAAGGATGCTACAAACGGAAAATAGCAGGTGTGATATCCAGAACAAAGTAAAGAAAGTCTCAAGAAGAATGCGAGGGAAAGCCACACTTTTGCTCAGACTGCTTTGCTAATTTTCATAATTAGTATGTTTGAGATTCTCAATACTATTCAATTTTTATAACATTGTCCAATAAATTAATTTTCAAGGCAAATATTATTCAAACGGGTTTCAGTAGTGTATTTTGTTATATTATTTGTCAAACAAAATCTAATGTAAATTACTCTCTTTCAAACAAGGTTCAGTAATGTAATTTTTCTGTAACTTAAAAACTGCATTTCGAATATTTTCGAGCAAGAGAGAATGATACAATGTTTATCATCAGTCTCAATATTACTGTAAGTTTATTAAAAATAGACAAAATAAAATGTTGTAATCATAGTGATATGCATCTTATTATGTTTAGATTTATGGTTCTCTAATAAACCCCATCCAAACCCCAATGATAGAAAAACTTTATTAAGGGCCACAGCGGTCCGATCCATTCTTAGAATTCAATAGTGCAGCAGTCAGGTGGCTGTAAGGCTCGCGAAATAAAGTGGGATGCTGGCAGCCATATGGACCACCTTGGCGCATGAGAAAATATACATAGCAGACCCCAGGGACCACTCAGACGCTCAACGTGTTAATATTCAATATAGTTTACTATTTTTCAAATGTATTTAATAGTTCTTGCATTCTGTTATTTTTTTTAAAGATTTTTCAATATTATTTGTCAGATACTGTTTGAATTCAATTATTTAAATGAATAAAGAAATGTAAAAAAGACAAGATATCTTCCAGTGTGTGTATATTGTCTTAAAATACATTTTAAATGAAAGATAAAAGATTTCATCATCCATTAAAAAACACCTCTCAAAAAGGAGACGTGTTGAATGGATGAATTTAAATGGGTCAGGTCCTTTCGATTCTGTGCACGGAGGCAACTTAAGTGGGTCCATTATAACTGAAAAGTTTACCGAAGTCCTAAAGCCTCCTTGAAGGCCAGGATTGCTCTTGATTCTGCTTTCCTTATATCTTCTGGTCGTAGCCTATCCAAGTCCAAGAGGACATATCTGATTGTGGACAAAGGTTCACATTTGCATAATATGTGAACAGAAGATTCCACTTCTCTTCCGCACTTTGTGCATGTGGGGTCTGTAGTCAGTCCCATCACATGCAGGTGTTTCCTTAGAGTGTTGTGTCCTGTTAACAGGCCCACTGTACCTCTAAGCTGTGCTTGGTTAAAGGATAAGCATATCCTACTGAACTTTCTGCTAGGACCCTCTTTCAGTGTTCGAGCTTGCCTAGTGTTAGTGAAATTTCTTCATAGTGTGCCATACTGGTGAATCACCCATTGTGTGATTTCCCATCTGGCCCTCCGTGGAGTGATACCAATGACAGATTCTGGCTCCATAAAGGTATTTGCCTAGTCCTCCCTCGACAACCTTTTTGGCAGTTTCATTACCTCTGATCCCTGTATGTCCTGGTACCCAACATAGCATTACAGGACATGAGGAACAGAGAAGATCCAGTGTCCTCTGGCATTACCATACCAATTTGGACACTGTTTTGACTGCATGTAATGCCTTTTAAGCTGCCTGGCTATCAGAGCAGATACAAGTATGGCCTTTAAGCCAAGGTATTTCTAATAAATGATATGAATGAATGAATGAATGAATGAATGAATGAATGAATGAATGCTAGCCATGATGTCTCATGTTGGGCAAAGGTCTCCTGTGATGGAGATAGAACCCCCTTTGCAGGGGTGGCTCATGGGTACTTGCTTGGTGAGCCAATCCAGGTGAGGTGATATAGTTGTCGAGGATATTGTCATGACATGGTTATTAACAGGTTTCGCATTTTTGTCACACTGAATTTATCGAGAAATGTAGCCTTATACTGAGGGAGTTCAAATGTCTGACACCCACTGAATGAGTGGTGGCACAGTAGGCTTACGGTGAATGTACAGTTGTCAAAAAAAAAAGAAGTGGCTGCACTCGTGAACAGCGAATATTTTCTAAGTCCACTTCGGGTTACGGTGATGTGACACGATGCATGTGCTTGTAGAAGCAGTTCCAGAACTATGGATTTATTCCATATCAGTGTCTTGTACACCAGCGGTAGAGTGCTTGTTTAAGGATTTGAAGGTTGTGATTTCGGGCCTTGTTCAAGTTTTCATTTTATTTTTTAATCGTTCTTTAACAATATAAATAACATTCAAATTATAATTTATATTCTGTTATCGTTCTTTAGTGTTATAAATAATATTCAAGTTACCATTTATATTCTGTTATTGTTCTTTTGTGTTATAAATAATATTAAAGTTAAAATTTATATTCTGTTTATTGATATAAATAATATTCTAGTTATTTATATTTTGTTATCGTTCTTTTACAGATATAAATAATATTCAAATTGTATGACTTGAGGCTTTCCCGGCATTTGATGTAGAATAACTCTTCTCGGGTTCTCAGCCAGGTGAGTTGGACATTTGCTTCCAAGCTTTCGATGGCTAGCTCTGCCATCTTCTTCAGAGAATGAAGTGATGTGGGACCATGTCTAGTCGGGACCAGCAACTAGATCCTGATTGGCTACCGCTTCGTTCAACCAGAATGCACCTGGCGGTCGGGACTAGGAACTAGCTCCTGATTGGCCCACAGCTGGAAGTCCTACTATTGCATATATACTGGCTAGACATGGTCCCACATCACTTCAATCCCTGAAGAAGATGACAGAGCTAGCCATTGAAAGCTTGGAAGCAAATCTCCAACTCACCTGGCTGAGAACCCGAGAAGAGTTATTCAATATTCAAATTACAATTTTTTGTATTCTGTTATCGTTCTTTGGCAATATGAATGATATTCAAGTTATCATTTATATTCTGTTATCGTTCTTTAGCGATGTAAATAATATTCAAATTATTTATATTCTGTTACTGTTCTTTAGTGATATAAATAATATTCAAGTTATCATTTCTGTTCTGTTATCGTTATTTAGCGATATAAATAATATTCAAATTATCATTTGTATTTTGTTATCGTTTTTAGCGATATAAATAATATTCAAGTTATCATTTATATTCTGTTTTCGTTCTTTAGCGTTATAGCCTAAATAACGTTCAAGTTACTTATATTCTGTTATTGTTCATTCGCGATATAAATACTCCGTATTTTATATAAGTAATTATAATATAAATAACCATTTTCTTTGTAAAATAGGTTATTTTATTTAAATAATTATATATTATATAATATCTTATATTAATTAAACTGATATTTATCATTTATATTCTGTTATCGTTGTTTAGTGATCCTGTATAAATAATATTCAAGTTATTTATATTCTGTTACCGTTCTTTAGCGATATAAATAATATTCAAGTTATCATTTATATTCTGTTATTATTCTTTAGCGACATAAATAACATAAATTTAATATTAGGTTTGGAACAATACAGTTGCGTAACACTGGTGTTAAGTTTTTTTTATTTTATTACATTATACTATCTTGAAACAAAATAAAATGGAAAGGAGTGACTAGGAATTGAACCTGAGACATTGACATCTAAATTCCGACGTTCTTCCGAATGAACTAAGAGGGCACAAGTATAGAAACATTTGCGGAAAAATTGGCCCTATCTCCCTCCAAGATTTTCTGGTGATTTCTAGAAGCTTGTCCAGGATGCGGGGGGCAAAGGCTAATTAGGATATCCCGGTATCTGATGGGGTCAAAAATCTTGATAGAACTAATATTTAACTCCTGCGGTGAATTTCGGTGAAGTCTGGAGGGCCCAATTAGTCAAATCAACTCTCTTCACCTCCACGTTAGGGCCCCCTGGGATCTATTAAGATTCGAAAGAGACTGGTGTGTGCAGAAAGCAACGGGAAGTTACCGAATTTATCCTTCCCAAGAAAAAATGCAAACATGAGCAAAGGAAGCTTTAAAAAAAAAAAAAGGAGCATCTTCTGCGGAACTCTGGAAAAAGAACTAAGGAAGAGACTAGTGAAATGCTTTATGTGGAGTGTAGCACTATATAGGGAAGAAACATGGACATTATGACGAAATGAAGAGAAACGAATAGAAGCATTTGAAATGTGTATGTGGAGAAGAATGGAGCGCGTGAAGTGGACAGAGAGAATAAGAAATTAATTTGTGTTGGAAAAAGTGGATGAAGAAAGAATGATGCTAAAACTGATTAGAAAGAGAAGAAGGAATTGGTTGAGTCACTGGTTGAGAAGAAACTGCCTACTGAAGGGTTCACTGGAAGGAATGGTGAATGGAAGAAGAGTTCGGGGCAAAAGAAGATATCAAATAATAGATGACATTAAGATATGTGGATCATGTGTGGAGACTAAGAGGAATGCAGAAAATAGGAAAGATTGGAGAATGCTTGGTTTGCATTGAAAGACCTGCCCATGAGCAGAACACATGTATGTCTAGGAAGCTTGAAATTTCGTGGCTGAGAACAATCACTATTTGAAAAAACTCTACTTGATTCCATGCCTATTCGAATGCAAGATGTGATTGAGATGTGGGGAAAATAGACTAAATATTGAATCGTGGCTTTTTGTTTTGTTTTTTGAACGCTTAATTGTTTGAATGTTCTAAGGCATGCGCCAGTAAGTTTGTTTTGTTTATATCACGAAAGATATTTTTGTTGAGAATAAAATCTTTTTTTTCTTTCCATTGGAAGCCATGTCATAATAAATAATGAAAAAGTCATGGCATAATACATTCATGAACCTGATGTTAATTACTAAAATAATCATAAAAGAGAAAGGAGCAATTATGTATATTTTCTCTCTCTCTTAAAAATAAAACAAAAAAAAGAACATAAAAAGCACTAGGTTTTATTCGAATGCAGGACCTCACAAATACCAGACTGGAAAGCTACCATTATGCTATCAAGTTACACAGAGAAAACTTTAATTATAACTCTTGGTATCTGGCAACGTGGTCCAACAACATGTAACATCGCTTGTCTCCGAATTGTAGCGGAGATACCTGAAAGGAACTTTGCTTCTAGAGAGTGGCCACTTTTTCTTTTGACAACTGTACATAATGGAGCATATTATGACAAAATGCAACTTAATTTTAATGGTTTGCACAACCGAAACGTTTTGAACAAATATGTTTGTCACGCCATTGATTACAATTTCATTTCAAAATTAACAATATGATAATAAATATACAACAAGTTTTATACATACATTCAAGCAATGATTTACACCTGTTTATTAAAATAACTACTATTACAATGACAAAAAAATATACATTCTGAGATTATGTAATTGAAACCTTTTTCAATTGTCAGTTAGTTTTTAAATTGAGAAAATGATTACATTTATGTTTTCACTGCCAAAATGTGTAACTAGTTATGCTATTTCTTAGGGCATACCAATTAACTCATTTGTTTCATACTTTAAGGACAATTGTTAACATTATTTTTTTTGGCATGGCAGGATTGAAGAATATTTGAAGTTCTGTTTGCAGACTTCATAAACTAATTGTGGAATTAATGGTTTTCTAGTATTTTAAAGGATAATGGGGGAACATATTTATTATTATGAAATTAATTTTATAAAAATGTTTGTCTTCTTTCTTACTTTATAAAGAGTTCTGTTATTATTACATATACTGGAACAAATATTATTTTGATAAAAGAAATAAATGTTTATTAAACAAGATAATATTCTTCATATAAGGAAAAAATTCATAGTATTGAAAATACTGAGAAATATGAAAGAACACAATCAATATTCATGCTTAGAATACTTATCTGCATAAGGCTCAGGTAAGTCATCACAAATGTTTGTATCGTATTTCAGTGACTTGTAAGATCCATGGTACTCCCTCGGTATGGGCAAGACTCTCACTATTACTTTGAGGTTCTGGAACTCGACTTCAGCAAGGGACAGATCTGCATTGTAGACTTTTGGGAGTGGACCCTCGCTTGGTCTGTCTCTTGGTCTCTTTAGATTGACTTGATGGAAATCAGATTTGGAATTATCTTTAAAAAGTATTTGTATTGGTTCATTTCTTAGACACTGCTACCAACAAACACTTCTTTATGGGATTTTTTTTTTTTTTTTTTTTTTTTTTTACGAAAGTGACTTAAAGCCGTCAAAGTTATTATGAAGCATAGTTTTCACAAGAAACGGCGAAGGTTTGTTTCTTTTTGCCCATCCTTTAGGAATAAACTGAAACATGTTTTAGAATGTATCCAATCGAATCGTATTAAATTTCGATATATCCAACTGAAAAAATCTGTTTGGGTTGTAAAGAAGGGTGCTAGTTCAGGAAAAGAATGCACATATGAATGAAGATAGAATTGTTGTCTCCCATAACTAGAATTGTTGTCTCCCATAACTGTCTGACATCATGAAGAGTACAGTCATGTAAGAGTGAGACATCACATAGTTATAAACATGGGGAGAAATTTCTACAGTCCCGCTTTTACATTGAGTCTCATCCCAGATGTAACACTTTGCATCCTGATTTCGAAATTGTATAGGCCTATCAGATTATAAATAGCCAATTTATGGAGACTATTTCGTTTATATGACGTCATTCCATTTTCGACCAATGAAGTGTAATTAAATTTTGAATTCCAACCAATCACAGTCAAACATCGCGACAATTTTTTAAGCTAGATTTAGCGCTATCAATTTATCGCATGGTCGTTCTTTTGTTTAGTCGGTGTCACCAACTGTTTCCCCATAAATTGATGAGCATGAATCCATTAAGATGCATATACATGGTTAAACTGTTCTTTCAACTTTACACATTCAATTAATGAATGCAAGATTGATTGCTAATATTAATTAATATATTTACACAGTGAAGACGATGTTCAAAACAGTGGACCATGTAGATACAAAATCTTCATGCATCTTAATTGAATGTACGTTTTAAACTTGATCATTTCAATATTCCATTTTTGAATCTTGCGTACACCACTTTTAACACTTGAATATAATTAATTGATGAACTAGTGGACTTACTCGTGTTAACTATGTAATATTCGTCCGGCTTAGAGCTGTTTCAGTGCATCACGCACCATCATCAGAGCCTACTAGATCGCGGCATCATCTCGAACTTCTCTGCCTGTTAGGAGGGTGTGTTTTATTGTTGGAATGTGTTGGATTGTGGAGTCGAATAGTATACACCACACAGGTGTATACAAACTCACATGTAATAGTTGCGACAAGTTCTACATAGGACAGACAGGCAGATCGTTCCAAACTTGCTACAAAGAACACATTAAAGCTATAACCAGAGGACACAACACATCTACATACGCTGATCACATAACCAATGCCAACCATACATACAATAACATAAATACAGACATGAAAATCCTACACACACAACCCAAGAACCAAAAACTCAACACACTAGAACAATACGAAATATACAAACACACCAAAACACACCCTGATCAAATCCTCAACACACAGATCAATTTCAGTACACACACACTATTCGACTCCACAATCTAACACATTCCAACAATAAAACACACCCTCCTAACAGGCAGAGAAGTTCGAGATAACACCGCGATCTAGCAGGCTCTGATGATGGTGCGTGATGCACTGAAACAGCTGTAAGCCGGACGAATATTACATAGTTAACACGAGTAAGTCCACTAGTTCATCAATTAATTATTTCAATATTCTTCCCAGACTGCATACATACGCGCATAGAAAATTGAACTGTGTAGATGCAGCTTCAGTCCCGTTACACACTACAGCGGGAATGCGTTTGTCGATCTATGGAAAGTAATGGTCGAAATAAGGCACAGCTGATACATGGTCCCACACCCACAAGTAACTACCGGTAACCTAATTGTAACCTATAAAATCTGTATTACGTGAATGAAAGTAAACAATTAATAGAAATATGTTCAAATTTATCTAACATCAGTGCATATCAAACCCAAAGACCTTGTATATTATACACAAGGTCTTTGATCAAACTGCCTTCCTTATGGCGTAATAAAATACGTGTTTTAATTATCTATACAGAGATGGCTTCACTGTTTAGCAACATATGTCTTTCTGTAGTGTGAACACATAAGCATTGCTATATAGCTGTTTCCACATAATATTACATAGTTCTTAGTTCTCGGTGTAGTTTTTAACGACTAAGTACTAAATAAAGTGTGAAGTTTTACTTCCACATCTTCATCTTCTAATTCCATGTCCATTGTAGGCTACTGAAAAAATGATACTCCTTCATTCAGATTTTATAACTGCGTTTTCAACAATTCTTCATTTACCGGTAATTAATGTATTAATCAGGTTATTTGTAATTAGGCCTATATTATAAAATGTTTAAATTATATTATGATTTCAGCAGATAATGAAAACGTATTTCTGTTATAATAAGAGAAAAGTGCAGTACATGTAATTAACATTGTTAAACCTGTATTTCGATTTTTGCAATTGGCTTTACTGAATAACATCAAATTTCTTTATCGCAGTAATTGATATTCAATCTATCTCAACTTCACAATGTCTGAATAGGTTAAGTTTCGTAAATATATAATTATTAACAATTTGTGAGCGAATTTTAGGGATATATTATTTATATTTTTATTTTATTCACGAAATAGTCCTAATAAATGTCGCTCGAGGTCTGAGATTACTACAGATAAAATATTGGATCTGTCTGCCTATTTGGTGTATTTAAGACTGATTGTAATTCAAAATTGAAGAACAGTATTTCCGATCCTGACAAGATAATGCCTTTTCTTCATCCTTAGCCCCTCATACAGAGTTTATTTTTCCATGTGAATCTTATAATCGGCATGCATGCTTGTATTTTTGAAGAAGATACTAGTAACATTGTAATCTTTGATAACCCCCCAGTCCTGGAGCAGACGCTGAGTGGTCTATGGCGAGTTCCCAGCCTCACCTCACTTCATCCCTGTTTGGCCTGATTATCTGGTTGGGTTTTTCCGAGGTTTCCCCTAACCATAAGGCAAATGCCAGGTTATCTGTTGCGAATCCTCGACCTCATCTCATTACATCTCTCCAAAAAATTGTAATGTAAAATTTTGACTTGTTCCACATCTTAAAGCTTCAGTACTAATATAAGATCTGTGCAATATAATAAATGAAATTAAATAAAACGAAAAATTAAACCTGCTTGTATTTCTTAAAACTGATGAAGGTCTAAACCGCATGCTTTACACCTCCACTTAACTCCATCTTGAGCCATACTAGCCAAACGACTTGTACTAAAATGTAAAAAATAATGGTATATTTGTTGAAAATACACGAAACAATGCTAATGACTTACTTACGGGATCAACATAGCACCACACACATTGCTTCTGATGTCAATAAAATGTAAAAATGCATGAATGAATGTGCTCCATTGTTATAAGTCCAATGCCAAAATCACGAATGTAGCACATTCGTTAATACTGTCCTACTAGTTCGTTATGATGTCCAGTGCCAAAATCACGAATGTGCCACATTCGCTGCTTTGGCATTGTACATTTTAATCTGGAAGTACATAGGTATATTAAGAATTGAGGTGCGTAGTTGCAAAACCAGATACATGACTTTTTTTTCGAAAATGAGTTAATGTTATATTTCATATCTTCATATGATTCTACAACTGCTATAGCACTGTTATGCTCCAAAGCCAAATACATCACATGGATTTGTATGATGAATGAATAGTTATGTTTTAGTGATGTATCTGATTTTGCAACTGAACGCCTCAATTGTGAATAACTCGGAATTGAATGTTCATTCACTTATGTGACTTTGGCATTAGAATCTATACACCACACAGACTCAGACAGTACACTTAGGTGAAAATGCGAAATTTAGCACATTATGGTTTTGGCATTGGACCAACGAAATGTTCATATGTTTTTTAGTGCCACAGTGAATTTGGATACCATGTCATCTTTCTACCTTTAGTTCCACTTTGCACACTTTACAGGATATGTTACCATTCATTACACAAAAATAATTTCCAAATTCCGAAATAAACAACTGCAGTGTAAATATTGGTGGCTGCATTTGTCTCCTGGTGCACCTCGTCTATAACTGAACGATATCACAATGAACTCGACATACAAACTTACTACATAACACAAATCAGAACTCATAGAGGTCTTGTAATCTGCTTGTGCCTTTGACTGACGTCATTATTGTACCAGGAGAAACTACTCCATCGAATGTAGCTGTTGTGACAAATATGCAAAGCCTGATTATTAACACTGTTAAACTTTAACTAGTCTCAGCTCTCTGTTCTTTTTACGATGAAAGAGTAATGGAACGGAGAAAAATTCTCTCTGGCGCCGGGATTTGAACCCGGGTTTTCAGCTCTACGTGCTGATGCTTTATCCACTAAGCCACACCGGATACCCACCCCGGCATCTGACAGAATCATCTCAGATTAAGTTCCAACTCCTGAGTTCCCTCTAATGGCCACCCTCTGCACTACGACATAGATATCTATGAACGTAGGACTGAAGTCCACACATGTGCTGAGGTGCACTTGTTATGAGTGACTAGTTGGCCGGGATCTGACGGAATAAGTGCCGTCTTAAATCACGAAGTGATTTACGCATATCATATATAT
Source organism: Periplaneta americana (assembly GCF_040183065.1). Taxonomy (NCBI): domain Eukaryota; kingdom Metazoa; phylum Arthropoda; class Insecta; order Blattodea; family Blattidae; genus Periplaneta; species Periplaneta americana. The sequence goes on along the minus strand of NC_091126.1, from coordinate 112,996,627 downwards.
TATTTTAATATACCGAAGTACATATGATATTTCCATGTAGATATTCTGCGTCATCATACGATGAAAGAGTAATGGAACGGAGAAAAATTCTCTCCAGCACCGGGATTTGAACCAGGGTTTTCAGCTCTATGTGCTGATGCTTTATCCACTAAGCCAAGAATAACTCCAAGGCACTTGACTGACACAGAGCGATGCAACTTCTTCACAAAGAAGAGAGACTTGAACAAACCATTCAGTCTTCTCTTTCTTGTAAAATACAACAAGGTCAGTCTTGTTAGGATTGACTGACAATTCCACCTCGCGACACCAACTCTCCACAGTCTTAAGGGAATTTTGAACAAGTTCCAACACTTTCAGAAAATTTGCTTATGACCATAATGCATTTTATCATCTGCATAGCCCTGGACATACACTCCACTTTCATTGACCCTGGCAAGCAGTTCAACTAACAGGCACCATACTGTAGAAGTGGAGATAAAACTTCCCCTTCAGAGCATCCCTTAGGCACATTAAAGATCAGTGAGCATTGATTAAGTGATACTGTTGTTCAGCAGCCTTCTAGAGAAGCCATAATCCATTGTGTCATTGTTTGGATGACTAGTAAGTCCTCTATAGATGAAGCCATGAGACGTAAAGTTGAAGGCCTGGCTGTGTCCAAGAAGACAGCCATAGCCAACTCTACCTGATCCAGCACCTTCTCAACCAGCACCATGAGCTGATGAAGCACCATCTCAATGCATTTGTCAGCCTGGTAGGCATGTTGATTAGGCTGCAGAGGCTTATATGCCAGAGCTTGATGTCTATCCACCAGCTTTTCCAAAACTTTCAAAAGGAAAGAGGTCAGGCTGATAGGTCGACAATGCTTTGGCCTAAGGTAGGTATTTCTACCAGGCTTAGGAATAAGAACCATTTTAGCTTGTCGCCAATGAGAGTAAATGAACTCTGTAGCCAGGCAGGACCAGAAAATTCTTATCAGAAGTGGAATAAGTACAGCCTGTCCAAGCTACAGGAAAGTGGGATAGATACCATCCACTCCTGTGCCCTTAAAGGGGGCAAATGAATTAATAGCCCACTTAATTCTCCTGAAGATGACAATATCAGCTGCAGTCCACCAATCCAGCTTAGCTGGTGTGCTGGCGTGACTAGTTACGGCCTCCTCTTCAGTTATCTTAGACCCAGGAAAATGCGTCCTAAACAGGACTGCAAAGTTTCCTCGTCCAAGCCAGTTAATGTCCCAGAAGGAGTAATTAGTGTACCTAATTTGTTTTTGCTGTCTCGCATCATAACCTTATGCAATCTAGCCATTTTTGGTAGTTCATTAGCACTTTTGCAGAAGTCTCTTCAGGACTTCATAGAGGCCTTCTTCAACTCCTCCTTATACCTCCACTGTGAATCTTTATACTGATTTCATCTTTTTTTTTTTTGTATCTTGCTTGTCTAGCTTTATTATACAACTGTCTACTGTTTTTTCGAAGGTAGCTCAGTTCTGAGCTCCATCAGAACTTTCTATTAGCTGTCCTCAGTTTAAGTGGACAGTTATTCTCATAAGAAGACTTAAGAGCTGAACATAAAGTATTGATGTTCACCTCCAAGCCTTCTTTTGTAGGTGAGTTTATAAGCAGTCCCCCCATCGATTTTACCCCTCAAGTAAGCCCTAAAGGAGTCCCAATCGGTCCTCCTGGGGTCCCTAAAGAGTCTTCTCTCCAGGGATCCTGCCACTTGAAATTCAATGTGCCTGTGGTCTGAAACGGAAATTTCTTTAGAAACCTTCCAGCCATCGATTTTTTCCAGTATACAAGATGATACCACTGTAATGTCTATGGCTTTCTCCCATCTATCATTACAATAGATAGGTTCACTGTTATTCAGGATTTCCAAATCCACTATGCTTAAAGAATTAAGAAGAGCCGCTTCCCTTCCATTGTTATTGGTGCTACCCCATATCCCATCATGGGAATTAGTATCACACCCCACTACCAGGTCAAGGTCTTCATTTCTACCAAAATTAACAAGGTCCTCAAAGTCCCTAGGAGGAGGAAGGTCTTTGGAATCATAAGGGATATATACCGAGCATACAACAAGTTTTCTATCAGTATTCCATTCTTTAAATCTCACTAGAACAGCCAGAATATCCTGAGAACAGAACTGTGGTATTGCCCGGCATTCATACCCTTCATAGGGATGTATGTTCTGTTCCTCTCTGTTGCACCACCACTAAAAATCTAGAAGCCTGGAATATTCTGACCCATAATACGGTTCTCACAGATCCATGGTTCCTGTGTTAAGGTACAGTCACACGTCGCTACTTTTGCAGTGATGCAGTACAAAAAACTGCGCAACTCTCATACTGCGACGTGTGAACAACGGTGCAACCCGAAAAGTAGTGGCTGCCGAACCTCTGCTCGCTACTTTTCCATGCTGCGCGCAGCTTAAAGTAGCAACGTGTGAACAGGTTCTCAGGGTTGCAGCAGCAGCATTTTTGATATCGGTTTTGTTGAAACTTTTGCTGCGGTTATGACCAGTGTTGCCACCCAACTGTGCCAATGATACTTTTATTGTTTGGATGTATTTTAATGTTAGATGTGATGAAAATAAATTATTTGTAACACTTATTAAATGCACAACACAGTCTGAGCATATTTGCTGACGATATAATTCACTTTTTTAATTTTCTGTAGCGTATTTTCAAACAGGAGGGATGCCAACATTGATTACGTGAATATGCTGTTGGTTATCATTTAAGTATATAGGCATTTTTAAAAGCTTTATAGTAAAAATAATGGCAATTTCTGAATACTAGTTAGGACAGAAAAGCAAATAATAGATAAATAAGCTTTCGCATGAGTTTATTAATAATGCGAACATAACCACAAAATGTATATTGAGAAGTCAACATGGAGATGGAAACCTGCAGCATGACTGCGGCTACAAAAGTAGCACCTTGTGTGTGAACAGACTCGCAACCTCCAGCTGCAACTTTTGCTGCACTCGGGTTGCGCAGCACGAAAAGTTGCGTGCAGCGCGCTACTTTTGGCTTACATGTGAACACAGCATGCAACTTTTGCAACCGCAGTACAAAAGTTGCGCAGCAAAAGTAGCGACGTGTGACCGTACCTTTAGGGTGATATGTTTCCCTCCAGACAACAACTTCTAGGTAAGAACCTTGGATGCAGCAGTACTGTCTTGGAGATTAGCCTGCTGACAATAAATATCAAGGATTTTACCTTCCATGCGCAAGCCTCTCTAATTACTCTTCTGCTTTTCTTTGCTAAGTCCCATTAGAGTAAATATTGCCTGACCTGCTTCACAGAAAAGCTGCTATTTCTTTTTAAGCTTCAGGATGCCCACATTTTCGGCTAGAGTTCCCATCAAATCTTCTCCACTTCTGCTATGTTCTGGTTCCTCTTGTGAGGTTTTTGACATGATAGAGTCATATTTTTTGTTCTCCCTCTCAGAGTCTCAAGTTAGAGAGCACTCTGGATTCTTAGGTTTCCTTAACTGAGCCCCTGCAATGTGAGTTGACCCGTTCCCAGATTCCTCACCATGCTCTTTTCTAAAGTCCCCCATTAGGAACCGTTCTGGATTCTCAAGTTCCTTTAAGTGAGCCTCTGCAATGTGAGTTGACCTGTTTTCAGATTCCTCCCCATGCTCTTCTCTAGAGTTCCCTGTTAGGAAGTGCTCTAGTTGTTTTATTCTCTGGGTAAATGTTGTTCCCATGAGAATGGAGGAACTGAAGTCACTACCTTCAGAGCCCCTATGGAAGCAGAAGGTCTAAGTACATAGGGGTTCGGCCTGTACCCTAAGAGGATTGTTCGCAACACTGAATATTTAAGTACCACAGTGACATTCAGCCCTCAGCATGATATCTTACACCTTGGCTTGGGTATAGGATTGGGAGGTGATAGGGTAGGATAAGGCAGACAGGACGTTGTAGGACACACTTCGTCTGGCACCTCAACTGACCTATCCAGCTTGGGAGTCCCTGCCAATAGCAAGCTATGGCTGGCATCACACTCAGTCTCATTGGAGCACGCAAACCTCCCACTCACATGAACAGTGTTACTTTAAGGTGGTATCCTCTGAGGAGGAAACCTGTTACAATTGGCAATGAAAAATTTCATGGCAGAGTTACACGTCCACTTGTGGGAAAATAACTCATCAAGAATAAGCATTTTTAAAATGGATGTGAATATGTAACTTGCAATGGAAAAGGTTAATCATTGTATATGTACTGTATATTAGAAAATGGTGTCAATGTTGCGATCATTAATTAGATCCCACTTAGAGTTTTACTTAGAGACATTAATTTACACATTGTCGAAAAGATGAATACAGTGTCTCCATTTTCAGCATACTTTCCTGTATTGCTTTGACCACGTTTGTGCAATTAATATTTGTCAGTATGTACTTTGATTTTAATTAAAGAAAAAAACATTACCATCTACAACCTATGTAATTTGTATTCATCTTTAAAATATACCAGGTCATCAAAAAGGATGGTGTAAAAATAAAGCTGATTTATTTGTAACTGAATGAATCTAATGCAAATATATTAACATGAAAAAACTCATTATCTGTCAGAGTTTTACTTCTGCACTACAAATGCTTGATGTGAGCCCCATTGGTGAGATGACAGATGTTGAGATGATGCTCTGGTTCTGTCCAGACTCTTTTCAGCATGCCCACGGATATTGGCTTCATGGTTCTATGATGTGTCGCCTCAGGATGTTTGGATCCTGTGACATGGTGACATATGGTGACATATACGAAGTCCTTGGATTATCCCCATAGAAAGAAGTTGCAGGGTGTTAGATCTGGTGATTGCAGAAGTCACTCCATTTTGGCCTGTCCTCTGGTTTACAGCTGCTGCAGAAATTGTAATTTGTATGGCTTAAAATACATACGCTTCCTTAAGAATGCCAGGCCTGGCCAACTTATTTTGTGTTGTGATCTACCTTTCACCATTAAGACCAGCCACAAGTTACCACATCTAATAACACCCCTTCTCAGTACCACAAATGCAAACATTTACATACAATACAGTCAACTCTGGTTATAGTGAACTCGGTTATAGTGAACATTTCGCTATAGTGAACCTAAATCATTGGTCCCGACCCGCATACATTATAAAGTACATTAATATTTCCGTTTATAGTGAACCCTCACTTCGGTTATAGTGAACCTAAAACTAGAATTTCCCGAAGAAAATGTAATTTTAAAATGGTCAAAATGGAATTTAGGAAGCCCTTTCCCCTATAAGCTTCCAAGAATATGTTCAGAACAAAATCTCAAACCTTCTACTTGCTATGTGCATTGAAAGACAAAGAATTTGTTCAGCTTCCTGGACAGCTTGAAACATGTTAAAGAGAATAGTGTACACAGCGAGAGTTAAAGGAAGGATTAGTTCTGACTCCTTTAAAAGAGGTTATTAGAAGAATAGGAAGAGGAAGTGTTTGCTTTTGTAAAAGGGAATAGAGTGATGACCAAAGTGCAAATACGAGAAGGATTATAGTATAATGGTCCTCAACCCTTCCTCCCATATCTTTGTAAAAGTGAACCCAGGGAAATTCCAAGGCCGAATACATAGTAGCATACTTCTAGTAGGAAGAGGTGCGAAATCGGTCAGTGCCTACTACCTGTATGGTCAGATTAGATTCAAGTTTCGAACTGTGAACATTCAGAATGTCGACGTGTAAAGTGTTTAAGTTGGAAGATAAAGCGAACGTTATTATTGATATTGAACGTGGTCTGTCCCAAGTGGACATTAATAGGGCCTACTGTATGTATAGCAATGTCAAAAGTATAAAAACATACTCTTTGGTTTTAGTGAACAAAATATGCTGGTCCGCAGAGGTTCACTATAACCGAAGTTGACTGTATATTTATTCGTGCATTTTACAACTCATAACAAAATACTGATTGAGATCTACAAATGACACAATATTTTAAGATAATCCACCATGTTAATGAGAAGATTGTGGTTTCATGTCATCTACCAAGCTTTCAAAATCAGGCATATATTGTGAGAGGGCCAATCTCAAGGAACTTTCCAAATGCAGAACCGTTAAGCTAGAGGAATATTTTGTCTTCATTAGTTTCAAGTATGAAAATGCAGATTTATACAAATGTGTTTATCCAAAGCAAGAATGCAGCATTTCATTGCATTTTCTAATATTGTTATATTGTCTCGAGAAACATATTTTCAAAATTCTTCTTCTTATGACTGGGCCTTTAAGTACAGACCACACACAGAATTATTATTCCATTTTCAAGAGATGCATTATCCATGGAGAAGATTATACTGACTTTCCGTGCAATGTTCTTTTTGTTTAAGTCTTGTCTGAATGGGAAAGAAAGATATTGGATAACATCTTCAAATTTTTTAAGTCACTGAATCTAGATTCAAAGTCCTGAATAACTTTACCAATTTCAGGAACAAATTTCTCAGTTTCAAATTTAAAATTATAATACTTTGCTTGTGATTTTCCAGCTTTGGAAAGTGATCGAAATTGTTTTGTTGAAGGTCAGTAATCGTCACTTCAAACTGGTTTTGATAGGCAGAAATCAAGCCACTCATGTCAGCTCAACATCTTCTGTCTACCTTGAAATTACGGATTCAGGGAACTTAGTTTGCCAGTGAAATCTGTCAGAAATGCTAAGTCACATAGCCACACCACATCCTCTAACTCTTGGTAGACATCTCTTCTTTCCTCCAAATAATGTTTTAATCACACTCAATAAATCACGGAATCTTTGGAGAAACTTACTCTGGCAGAGGCACTTTATATCTCTAAGTAATAATAAATCTGTATTTTTTTTTTTTTCCACCCAGTCTTGAAGAGGAGCCTTTGAAGAGACTATACTCAGATGGAATTTACAATTTTCAAGGTTATGTCCATCACACACACTGTGTTTAAACGCTTGGTGGTCTGGTCAGTACCTGCTGATGAATGATAACTAAAAAACTCTGGAATGTCATCATCTTTCTGGTATAATGCTATGAAACCTTTCACTTTTTGAAAGTGTTGAATATGTTCAGGCCTATAGTTTTCTCTTTCAGAGAAATCATATAGAGCATTTCTTCTTTTGAGATAAAATCACTAAAATCCTTAAAATAGTTTGAGCAGTATCACTAATATCTGTGGATTGATCAAGCTGGAGAGAAAAGGCCTTACATATCGATGGCCCAGAACCAGACTGTTCCAAGTCCATTTTACTGTTATTTTTTTTCAGAAGAGCAATTTTAAGCTCCTGACATTCAAAGCTTCATGAAACAATTTGGAATAGCTTCATAGCAACCTTATGGAGAGGAATATTTATAATTTTGTTCGATTCATATATGCTGAGAAGAACTGGAACACACTGAAACACAGATTTCTTTCTTATAAAAAGTTGGACTTAGAACAGTATGGTTCTCAGCCATCGATATGTCTGCTTCCAATTGCTGGCTCACATTTACATCCACTTTTTCAACTCGCCACATCACAATATTTCGTGATAATTGTAGGTCTTGAAAAGTGGCTCTAATCTCATTATTTTTTTTTAAACTTTGAAGAAGTACATGTGATATACCTAGAAAAGTGTCCTTAATAAATTCACCATCACTAAATGGTTTACATTTCTTTGCAAGAATGTGGCTTACTTTGAATGATGCAATAGTCGTGCTTTCGATTATAAAGCTGGGTTTATGAAAAGGTTCTGTTGTGCTGATAACTTGTGTTTTCTAACCTCACTATTGGGTGGAAAGTCCAACTGGTATTTGCTATTCTAAATTCACTCTTTCAGGTATTTTCACTGAGGTTTTTAGTTGGTTATTTAACGACGCTATATCAACTACTAGGTTATTTAGCATTGAAACTGAGGTGTTACAAATAAGGCAACATCATTTGTCTTTTATCATAAGGAAAAAGTAATCATGCTCCCACTCTCCATGAAAATGTGAAATCTTACTCTTTGTAGAAAAACTCATTTCTTATAATAACAACAGTCCCTGTTAAAAATGTTACAAGGTATAGTACAAGCACAGTCTACTATATACAGTCGCGAAGCTCAATATGTAGTAAAAATGCAAACATGGGTAGTTGCCCACCACTAGGATCGCTACTATCGCCTCATCATCACAGATCTCTCCTAGCAGATGACAAAATATGTTACACTTTCATTGTCGTGTTCTTTTGGAAAAATTAGCACCTTCCTTCCATTATTGAAATTTTAAATGGATAAAGTTCATTTATTACTTTAATGAAGTATATTAAATTCCACCATAAACTCGAAGATACCTGCAAGAAATAGGTTAATATTATTTTTGTTTGTGCAAAACGAACTGAAATTTACTATAATCGCTTCACTCATTCAAGATTATAGCGATAATGAACTATGAAACCAATAAATATCAATTCGCATTTCCCTTTACAACAATAATATAATAACAATAATAATGGAACTATGAATTAATGGGAGTAACTTACGTGTACCGGTACTTGTAGTAGTTAACAAAGTGGGATGAGGTTAAGCAATAATAATCACACCAGAATTGGAAATAAAACGTGATCAATAAATTTTATTGTAACAGATTACTTTTTCTACGTCTCTAGTAAAGTAACAAATAAAAATAACAACAAAATTAATAGCTATAATTAAAAACATATCCTTTGAAAAAGAAAGTAGGCCTAAGTTGTCTGAAAATGTACAATTATTCAAGGAATCAGCTGATACAGACGTAGAATTAGTGCAAAGCTTTTGTTTCTCAGCTGCAGGTAATAACAGAACAGGTTTATTTGAAACATCAAATAAAGTTTGAACTGCATTCCAGATTAATTAATTTTTGTTTTCATTCATAAATTGTGTGTTTTCGAAATGAAGAGAGCAAAACTTTATATTATTATTATTAAGATATGCTTCATTCTTTGTCATTAGATCTTCCCTCCTGCTGTTTATTAACCACTTTTTGCATCTATAAGTAAAATAAGAAATAGATGTTAGGATTTTTCTTCACGAGCATCAATGTGAAATACGCAACGACCTAGCACTCGATGGAAATGCGACTCAGTCCACTCTAAATCCAAAGTCGACCGTGGACAGTGTATTGTTTCTAGTTGCTAACCGCTTGGAGCGCTTTATCGCGAGATTTGCAAAAAAACACCTCAAGCTTCGCGACTGTATATAGTAGACTGTGGTACAAGTGTGAGACACTACCTTTAAGACATGAATAATCTTGCTAGGAGACAGCAGTTAGAGTAATGAAACCGAAACAAAAAGCACAGCACACTTGTGGGACAACAAGCAACTGCTACAGTCTGTCTCACTCTCTTATGCAGGATTGCCTGGTAACTACTGTCAATGTCTCCATCTTAGCAGCAGTAAGTCACCAACCCTACTCTCATGGACAAATATGTGCTGTGTCTCTGTGGTGCTATTCCCTCTATTGTTTGCTTGATGCAGCAACTTAGTTTGATGTCGACTAGAATGACAAAGACTCGTTGAAATATACAGTAAATTATTCCATTTTCGAGGATTTGAATATTTTTCACTCACAAAATGTTTAGTGACTAACCGATAATAATGCTGTGACCGACCAATTCATCCTTGTTAAATTGCTAGGACTGCTTTCATACATGGCTCACATTCTGCTTACTGTCTGTTCCGAAGTCTGGACAACCCAGAACTTTCCCAGGACATAAAGAGCCACTAGTTTCGAATTGCCCCCATCGAACACACAGTGCAGTTTCTAAGTGGTGCATTGTTACCACATTTAGTTCTAAAATTTCACTATACTGTCCAATAGTCCCTGTTCATGCGAATTTCATGACACAGAATGTTTTCACTTTCTTCAATATCATCTTGTGTAGCCTTTGGTGGCAATGACATGAACTAGCATAAAAAAATATTTACTTGAGACCTGTCGCCTTCATTATTTTCAATAATGACCATTTATCAGGTCTTTACTTTTCTGTCGTCCTTTTTGAATCATGGTGTATTTCAGATGTATAAACAAAATAAAAATGTTGTAATTCTTAACTTTTCAGTAAAAATAAATAAATACATTTTTTATGATTTTAAACAATTGAAATTACTTTATATATTTTGTATGATTCTTATGATATAATAAAATCAAATTATATTAATTTCTACTGATTGCCTCTTGATGAACATTTGTCATTTGTAGACAAAAATTTCTGTAAAGTGTCCAATATGGTAATCTTTTACAGTTGAAATACCTGAAGTTACATGTAGAAATTGTTCCTAATATATATATCTGTGTGTGTGTGTGTGTGTATACAGTATTTTTTGTTTTAACTTTACAGGGGAAGGTCAAGAAATACAGCAGTATCTATTTGAAAAGACGAAACAGAAAACTGTGCCAAATGTTTTTGTCAATGGAAATCATATTGGAGGTTGCGATGCAACTTTCCAAGCCCATGCTAATGGCAGACTTAATGAATTACTGGCGGGTGTCCAGTACAATTATGATCTCATAATTATTGGTGGTGGCTCTGGAGGACTTGCAGCTTCAAAGGTGGTTGTAAAACACAAACTCTAAATTTAATATAATTTAATATAATGAGAACTGTGTGTTTCAGTGACTAAATGACACAGATTTAATATTGTGTGAAAGCCATGGCTCTGCATTTATAGAGTATTCCACCTTAAGAAAAAAGCATTGGTCTTACGGGTCTTGGCTAGTACACTGTTGCTGCAAGATGCCTCTGTTAGTAGAACGAATGAGATATAGTATCTCTGTCTCACTCTCTTCCTAATTTGTACAGCGTTCAAGCAAGTTTATCGGACAAGAGTCCGTTGAAATGATAAAAACCTGTTAATGCCACAATGATGCCTGCAAAAACATGATTATATTTTATATACATTATAACTAGACTTTGGATATTTAGGCCATTAACCAACATTTAGACACCTCAACTAGGCTCCATAATGATCTAAAGTACACAATAAAATACAGTTTTAGGGACCTAAAAAGTTACTGCAATTACAAATAATAATAATAATAATAATAATAATAATAATAATAATAATAATAATAATAATAATGTTCTGCCCAAGGGCAAGTATTTCACTGCAAACCCACCATTCTCCAGTCTTTCCTATTTTCTGCCTTCCTCTTTGTCTCCATATATGATCCATATATCTTAATGTCATTTATCATCTGATATCTTCTTTTGCCACGAACTCTTCTCCAGTTCACAATTCCTTCCAGTGCATCCTTCAGAAGGCACTTTCTTCTCAACCAGTGACCCAGCCAATTCCTTTTCCTGTTTCTGATCAGTTTCAGCATTATTCTGCCTTCATCTACTTCTTCCAACCAGCTTTCTTTCTTACTCTGTCTGTCCATTTCATACGCTCCATCCTTCTCCATATCCACATTTCAAATGCTTCTATTCACTTCTCTTCACTCGTCATAATGTCCATGTTCCTGCCCCATACAATGCTACATTCCACACAAAGCACTTCACTAGTCTCTTCCTTAGTACTTTCTCCAGAGGTCCTTTTTCTATTGAAAGCTTCCTTTGCCATTGCTGTTCTCCTTTTGACTTCTGATAGTAGCTCATGTTCCTGCTTATAGTACATCCCAAGTATTTGAATAATAATAATAATAATAATAATAATAATAATAATAATAAAACTTATTTTATTGGGTTAAGAAGTGCTTATAATATAGACTTAAGATTATGTACAGCGGACGTTTACCATTATTAAATGTTATGAAGTGCTTATAGCACACTTTTCCATTATTAAATGTTACGGAGTGCTTATAATACAAAATTAATATTATGTGCAGCACACGTTTTTCGTTATTAAAAATGTTAGAAAGTGCTTATAATACAAATTTAGGATTATGTACAGCACACTTTTTCCATTATTAACTTCACACTATAATCAGACAAGAACCTAAGATACATACATAATGCCTTTGTTGTTTTGCTGACAGTTAAATTTTGTGTACTTCTTCAAATAAGCGTGTTTTAACAGTGTGAAATCTTAGCCTTAACTGTACCACCCCTACTTGTCTGTTATGTTTTTCAGCGGAGATCTTTGGCAAGAGAGCGGAAGACTATTCCATCAATTTAGCTGTTACCCCGTTATTCGTAAATTAAATATATGGTAATTTTAGAGGTGTATCACAATTTTAGCACACGAAATCGATCAAGTTCTCAATGAAATTATGTTCTATGAATTAAATGAAACTAATTAATTCCCAGTTCTCAAGAAAAATACTTATAAATAGTTAATGGAACAGCCTCCATATGTTTAATGCTATTTTCTTAAAGTGGAATCCTCTTTAAATTCCTTCAATGACGTGGAAGTTCGTTTGTTGTCATAAGATATCTTGTGTTGAGATGGAGAGGGGCCCTGTGGCATGCTTGCTCCATGTGGGAGCACCATTGAGGGGTCCATTTGATGTTGGCCAATAAAAAAAATACATTTGGTTCAGTAATATGAGTTGATTCACAATGAGAGGTCGTAACTAGTGATGGACAAAATAGATACATGAAATTTGATATTTTAAACATTCCTGTTAATGATATGATAACAAGAATTTTTACGATTCACGAGGTGTAGAAAGCAATTAATGTAAAAAAAAATTCATATTTCATAATGTTTTGGTAAATATCTCGTAAAAATATTCATGTTTTTTCATATTTCGCATGATTTCTTCCTGTCCATTAATATATTTCTATAACTCATTAAACCAGGCTTCTCAGATATAAAGAGATAGTCTAGATGTTTTCCAGGAAACATTTGAAAAATCTGAGCCACCCATCCACAAATATTTCTGGATTCCAAGGATAAGTGAAATTTCCAAATATCCCATTAGAGTCATTGAACTCGTAGCATTAATGAATTTGAGCAGCCAAAATAAAATAAGTGTATACTATTCGACCTTTGCTCATTCTTCCGAATGCAGTGAAAGATTTCAGTTTTGCCATGCTTACTTAACCCTTCGTTAGTTGCATTCCTTTTTGTGACATGGTTAGGTTCGTGGGGTACAGTTGTATCCCACTACTTAAATTCAAATTATTAAGTTCTCTTAAGGTTCATCTGATATCTGAACATTATTTTTAGTTTATCTACGTGTTCTATGTTGCTACTGCTGCATAAAATTAGTTTAATAGATATTCATTATAATGTTCGTTAATATTAATTTTAATCTTAGTATGTGAATAAACTCAGACTGAAATTAACACTGAAATATTATTAGTTGAAACTCTATAGAGATCATTATCATAATCTTCTTCTTCATTACTTTGGTTTAGTTTAGGTCTTGTAAGACATGTTTTGTTGTAGCTCTTGGATGTATTCCTGAGCTTGTCACCTTTGTTGTGGTCAGCCAAATTCTCTCTTGCCTATAGGTTTGTATTCTAGAGCTAATTTTGGGATGCAGCTTATTTTCATTCTTTCCCTGTCTCTGTTGAAATCTTTACGAATTTTTCAATGTAAATGTTGGTTGAATTTACAATTATTATGGCGACATTGTTGTCAAAAAATAGATCTGAAATTTCAGAGCGTCCACACCTGTGGAGTAATGGTCAGCACATCTGGTCGCAAAACCAGGTGGTCTGGGTTTGAATCCCAGTTGGGGAAAGTTACCTGGTTGAGGTTTTTTCTGGGGTTTTCCCTCAACCCAATATGAGCAAATGCTGGGTAACTTTCAGTGCTGGACCCCAGACTCATTTCACCGGCATTATCACCTTCATTTCATTCAGATGCTAAATAACCTAAGATGTTGATACAGTGTCGTAAAATAACCCAGTCCATATTTCAGAGCACATTTCACATTTTGAACCTGATGAATAAGTTATTATGTTATATGCAGGAATGTGAACGTTTGTTTTAGGCTTTTCTTTGCTCCACTTCGTTTTTTCATCCTTCCCTGCAAAATATCTTCTTAAATGCGCCACATTAGCACCTAATTCCTCTGCATCAGACAATTCCTGCTCCGAATATGTCTCACGATTGGTTACTGTAACGTGGCCTTCTTCCCCTCAGATTCATCACCTGCAGAAGATTCTTCATCCTCAAATTCTGGAGTTTTCTTAGGGTTAACTTTTCCCTTCTGTTTGCCAACGACATTTGTGAAAAAACGAGTTCCCACAATTTACTAGTAATACAGTGTACTAGTAATGATGGTGATATTCCTTTTATAATAATAATAATAATAATAATAATAATAATAATAGTAATGTTGTAGAAATATTCAGTAATAAGTGAAAAACATACATAACTTAGAAGAGTATGTGCTTCTGTGGTACCGAGTAAACAAGAATTCTCAGATTCATCACCTGCAGAAGATTCTTCATCCTCAAATTCTGGAGTTTTCTTAGGGTTAACTTTTCCCTTCTGTTTGCCAACGACATTTGTGAAAAAACGAGTTCCCACAATTTACTAGTAATACAGTGTACTAGTAATGATGGTGATATTCCTTTTATAATAATAATAATAATAATAATAATAATAATAATAATAATAATAATAATAATAATAATAATAATAATAATAATAATAGTAATGTTGTAGAAATATTCAGTAATAAGTGAAAAACATACATAACTTAGAAGAGTATGTGCTTCTGTGGTACCGAGTAAACAAGAATTCTCAGATTCATCACCTGCAGAAGATTCTTCATCCTCAAATTTCGAAGTTTTCTTTGGGTTAACTTTTCCCTTCTGTTTGCCAACGACATTTGTGAAAAAACGAGATCCCACAATTTACTAGTAATACAGTGTACTAGTAATGGTGGTGGTATGACAGTTTAAACTCTGGAAGTAGAACAAATCCCTTGTAGACAGTTTAGCGGGAAGATACCTGAAATGGTGCAAGTGCAGAAATGTTTAGAAAGAAAGTTACAGAAGAACTAAAATTGCTAGGATACGTCTGTACCTCACATGCCTATTGTTGTAACTTTGAAGTTTGTGTGGTTTGTTGGCGCTCACTAAACAACAAATCTTAATTTTACATGTAACAATGACAAATTAAAATCTGGTAGTAGCACAGATGTGTTCTAGACAGATAAGCAGGAAGGTACCTGGAACAGCACATGCACAGAGATATGTAGAAAAAAGATATCACAGGACAGAAATGCCTGGGATACACTTGTACCCCATGCGCCTAACGAAGGGTTAAATCTGAGGCTTTACATCTCATGAAGGGCCATGGCCAGCTGCTGGCCTCACGACCACATGCCTCAGCAGAGGTGAACGATCATCCAATCAGAATGGAGGTGTTGTGTGATTACCACAATGATCCCCAGCAATTAAAACTGTCTCACAGAAGTAGATTTCACTACCTATTGGTTTTGTTTAGTCCACTGTCCAAAGACAGGTTGAAAGCACATGTCACCAATGAGGCAACTAAGCCAAGAGATAATGGGGTTGGTTGAACAGATCCTTTCCTCCTCCATTGCATACATCGCTGACTAGTAACATATTTCACTAATCAGACTTAAAAACATCATCTGCCTTACAGGTCAGGCCTTTGGTCTGTTTCATCTTCAAGGGAATTCATCTTGCCATCTTGTTCTAGGTCGTCCAATATCTCGGTATTCTTGCGGTTGTAATTTAGTACTATTTTCGGAAGCCTATTATTGTCCGTTCTTAAAATATGCTGGAACCAGTTGTGCTTTTGGCGTATAATAATAATTTATTCTAAGTTATATATGTTTAGCTGTTTGCAGATATCTGAATTTCTGTTAGTGTCTAAACGAGTAGCACTAGCTACTGCTCTCAAAAATTTCATTTCTGTAGTTTCTATTCATCTTTCATCTTTTTATCAGCATCAAAGTTGCTAAGACTGTATAGAATTTCATTTGTGTACTTTTTTTTTTGTTTTAATTTCATTTGTGTACATTTTTGTTTGAAAAATTTTATAATAGTCCCATCTATCCTTACAAATTTGTTTAGTTTAATAGCTGTATCTTCACTGCAGTCTTCTGTTATATTGAAGCCTACATAGTTAAAATTCCAAACCTGTTCAATTGATATATCATTAATAACTAATTTGAATCTAATAGGAGTATTCCCCAGAAAGGCTGTAACCTTAGTTTCAGTAGTTGACATTTTTGGATTATAGTCACCCATAATCTTTTGAAGATTGTATGTGTTTATTTGTGGACTGTCGTCTGATACTCCAAATGCTGCATGATCTTCAGCAGATGAAATTGTCTTTACGATATTATTACCTAAATGTATCTCATTTATAAAATTAGGTCGACCTTGGTAGCACAGTCGGTATAGTGCTGGCCTTCTGTGCTCGAGGTTGCGAGTTCGATCCCGGCCGAGGTCGATGGCATTTAAGTGTGCATAAATAGGACAGGCTCATGTCAGTAGATTTACTGGCATATAAAAAAAACTCCTGTGAGACAAAATTCTGGCACACCAGCGACGCTGATGTAACCTCAGCAGTTGCGAGCATCGTTAAATGAACCATAATTTGAATTTTGAATTTTATAAAATTATTTTCCCATTTCTCTATGGCTTCATCAACATAAATACAAAACAGAGCAGGGGTCATGAAACACTCATGTCTAACACCTTGATTTATTAATTCTTTGTATCCATTGTCGTTGTTGTTTAGTGTCCAAAGACAGGTCTTGACCCACAAGTGACACCAACAAGGCACCACTTATGAGGCAACTAGGCCAGGAAGTAATAGGGTGGTCAGTTCCTTTCCCCCTCCATTGCTTAGATCGCCAGTTAGTTACATATTACACTAATCAGACTTCAGATGTATATGAACAATTGGAGACATGAGTGCAAGAACTAGATAATAACCGAAGTGAAGTTCTGAGAAAAACTAGAAAAAAATTTTATACTACATTAAATTTTGCATTTCGTAGAGTATTTGAATTTAGTGTGAAAATATAAATGAATGTGCACTTTCCTTTCAATATTCTGGCTTGTAGCTCATACAGAAATATGAGAAAAAGGGAGAAATATGTGCTGGAATTATCCATTTCTTGCACTCAGTTGTTTTAAAGAATGGAATGAGTGTAATATAATAAATTAATGCCTTTATATATGGTAATTTTATTTGTCATTCATATAAATTATTTTAAAAGATAAGGACATCAAAACTAATCACATTTACCAAAAAAATCAAGAAATAATGTTCCTTAAAAGTCTTTAAATCTCGTGCTAAGATGCCTCACTTTTAGATCTAAAATCTCCATCTTTGCTTCACAGGTGATGGTACAATTTCATGTATACAGTGAGGAATGTACTTAAGTGCCACAGTCATCACACCATTGTATTTCTTTCTCTTCAATGGCAGTGGAGCATAGTACAACTTGGGTGCATTTAATGTAGGTACATAGGTTGGATAAAAAGTTATGGCAACACTGCTGTCATGTGACGATGGTGCGTTCGAGATCTGCCAGCTGTGTGGACATGAACAAGGACTGTTAGCGGTGACAGTACTCTTGTCAGTCTACTGCAGTGTGTAGAACGTTGACTTTCATAGGGATAGTGCGAGCATCCTAAGACCAAGTTTACAAAACTAGAGCAACGTTCCTGGATCGAAATTGAAGTGATACGAGGTCGTAGTGCACAAGAATGTTTTCAGGGACTGCGTGAAGCATGTGCCGATGCAGCGTTGGCATATCGCACAGTGGCATGATGGGTTAAAGCATTCCGGGAAGGCAGGGATGCTGTTCAGGACAACCTCCGTACAGGACAACCCAGCGTGGAGGACAACACAGTTCAACTCCTTGCTTCCCTGTTGGATGCTGATCGCCGATGGACTGTGTGTGAGTTAGCAGTGGAAGTCGGACTATGTCACAAAACTGTGCTCCACATTCTGCAAGACATTCTGGGCTACCGCAAAATTAAAGGGCATTGGATACCCCATGAATTTTCCGAGGTTTAACAATGGCACCGCTATGCAGTCGCACAGGCCTTGTTGGACCGGTACCAAAGGAAAGATGACAACTTTCTTGGACGAATCGTCACTATGGACGAAACCTGGGATCGCTCATATGAACCGACCAAACTTGAAACGTCAATCACATGAATGGAAGCATCCAGGTTCTTCTCATCCGAAGAAAGTGCGCCCTACACAAAGTGCTGTGAAGGTGATGTTCATTGTGGCGTATGACATTGATGAGGTAATACTGCACCACGCTGTACTTCCAAGGCAGACGGCAAACGCGGACTACTACTGCAGGTTCCTGCAGTACCACCTTCGTCCAGCCCTCAGGAGAAAACGACGACACTTGGTGGTACAGAATCCCATCATTCTTCATGATAATGCAAGGAGTCACACTGCTACTGCCGTCAAGGACCTCTTGCGCTGCTGGCAATCAGAGATTCTGGAACATCCACCGTACTCACCCGATATGAGTCCATGCAATTACGATCTTTTCACCAAAGTGAAAGAACCACTGCGAGAGACCCAGTACAATACCAGAGATGAACTTATCCGTGCTATAGGGCGGTCAATATGGAACATCAGCAAAGATGGGCACACTGATGGTGTACGATGCCTTCCAAACATTTGGCAAAAGGTAATAAATAAGGGGGGCGACTATATAGAAGGTACGTAAATGTTGTACCCCTGTGAATAAAGCCATGTCAGAAATATCGAACTGTTGCCATTACTTTTTATCCAGCCCTAGTATCTTAAATAAACAAAATTTTGATTGAATCAGTGTGTCCTGACAAATAGAAGGAGACACTTCTCTCCTTTCATAAATAAATTTATGATATTCACTGATTGTAAATGATTGTGTTCCATTCTTTATTATTTTCTTAAATGATGGTTGAAAGTGACCATTCAAGTCAAATACTAATTCCTTGTTCACTTTCACTGCAGTGAACTTTTTTTGAAGCTGATGTTATATCATACCATTTGTTGGGCACAAAGACATAATCCTTCTTGTGCTTGATCTTCTCAATCTGTGGGAAGGTATGATCACAAGGCATGAATGAATGTCTGCATTCTGGGAAATGATGTTCCTTACTCTGAGCCAACAAGATGGCAACTGAATACAAGAACTGGATATTTCCGGTTATTATCTAGATCTTTCACTCAAGAAGGAAACAGTTGAAAATTAAACTCTATCTATGGAGCAAAATAAGTACCATTTGTTCAAAATAGCTACAATGACCGATAGAGGGCAGAAGTGGCTATAAGTTTACGTAAAAATCTCAATTTCACCAAAAGTGGTCATTATCTAGTTCTTGCACTAGGGTCTTCAATTGTTCTTCCTCTGACACATACCGTCAAGTGAGATATACTGTCTGATAATAGATGTACATACCATCCAGAACTTTAATCAGAGGAGTCTGTCTCCATTGTCTACTACTATTTTTTGGGTATTCCTTTTTTCTCATTATTTCATATAGCACTCACTCTCTCTCTCTGTCTCTTTTTTTCTGCCTCTCTCCCCTCCTTTCCCCGTCCCTCTCCCCCTCCCTCTCGCAGTCTATATCTCTATCTCTCTATCTATCCCTCTCCCTCCCTCCATCCCTCTCTCCCTCCCCCCTTCTCCCTCTCCCCCTTCTCCCCCTCTCTCTGTTTTTGCACGTGTATACACACACAAAACATACATATATCTATTATTTATAGCAAATCCATTTTCTTTACTTCTTTTAAAGTGCATTTCAAAATGAGTTATGACAACACTCAAAATAGAACGAATTTCAGTAACTCCATTAATGATCACTTTTGTGTCTATGCTCTAGGTCTCTGAGGATGCACAATGTCTTATATCTAGGACTCAGATTATTCAAATGACCCATTACTTTTTTCTGGTACAGTGCATGTGTAGCTGTGAGCATAAATTGTATATTTTCTGACTGTCTTTCTCTAAACGTTATTTAGGTTGTTTGTGAAAGTACATATAGTTGTTTTTGTAGATTAAAATTGGCATTGCTCCTTAACTGTTAGAATTTGAATCCTTTGATCATATAAACATCTTGATTCAAAATTATTTCAAGAACCATATCATAAAGTTATGACCTTTCTTTGTGAGTCACCCTGTTTATGGAAGTTTTTGAACATTATAATTAATTTGTAATAATTAAGATATATCCTAATATAAACTTACGGTTTAAACAAAGCTAAGGAAAAAAAAATGACTTTCAATAACTAAAAAAAAAGATGTTAGTTGCCCATAGTAGAGTTTATTTGGCCACAATTTTAATGAGGCTGAAAATTCTTTCACCTTTTATTTCCACTGTATCTTCCATGGTAAGTGGGCAATTAGATTTCTCGAGTCTTGCATGTAAGCAAGCATATTGCTGTATCTTATTTTTTTAGTGTGTTATTTTATGACGCTGTATCAAATCTCAGGTTATTTAGCATGTGAATGAAATGAAGGTGATAATGCTGGTGAAATGAGCCCGTGGTCAAGCACCGATAGTTACCCAGCATTTGCTCATATAGGTTTGAGGGAAAACCCCAGAGAAAACCTCAACCAGATAACTTGCCTCTACTGGGATTCGAACCCAGGTCACCTGGTTTTGCAGTCATACACGCTTACCATTATTTCACAGTTGCAGACTGTATCTTATTTAATACTTTTATTATTAGGGGGCAGGAGAAACAGATTTACTTCAGAATGTTGTAATGTCATTTTGTATGCAGGAAGCTGCAGCACTGGGCCAGAAGGTGGCTGTATGTGATTTTGTTAACCCATCTCCTCATGGGACTACATGGGGTCTCGGAGGTACTTGTGTGAATGTGGGCTGCATTCCTAAGAAGCTAATGCACAAAGCATCAATCATCGGTGAAGATATTAGAGATGCTAAAGCTTATGGGTGGGAAGTACCGGATAATGGTAAGATACATTTGTGATATGATTTCAATGTTCTCAACACACCACTTCATATTGTGGTACTGTAACATGGGGTGAATTCAATGACAATTTTCAGTTTCCAATATATTAACATATAAGGCTTTGTCCTAGCAAAGTGCCAATTTAATTTTGTAATCTATTTTTCAGCATTCTGCCTTAATTACATATGACTTTTACAGAACCTGGAGGTTCATTGCCACCCTCACATAAGCCCACCATCAGTCCCTATCCTGAGCAAGATTAATTCAGTCTCTACAATCATATTCCACCTCCCTCAAATCCATTTTAATATTATCCTCCCATCTTCATTCGGTCTCCGCAAAGGTTTTTTTCCGTCTGGCCTCCCAGCATAACACTATATGCATTTCTGGATTCGCCCATATGAGGTACATGTCCTGCCCATCTCATACGTTGGGATTTAATGTTCCTAATTATGTCAGGCGAAGAATATAATGCATGCAGTTCTGTGTTGTGTAAATTTCTCCATTGTCCTGTAACTTCATCCCTCTTAGCCCCAAATATTTTCCTAAGCACCTTATTCTCAACATCCTTAACCTCTGTTTTCTGTCTACCAAATGTAAATATCTTCCATTGTTTTTAACTTCATTTTTTTTTTTTTAATTTTTATTGTTGATTGGTGTCACCACATTAGTCGGAGTGAATCCAGTCATACAATATTTTATCATTTTAAATTGGATACATACAACTGAATGTGTAAAAACTATCACTAATTGAATATTTAAAAAAGTTTTTAAAGAATATTTCAATATTTATGACAAAATGTAAAGAAGGTAATAAATGACACGTTGCTGATATTGAAGATTCTTAATTTAACTTACACAATATCATAGTTTTCAATATTATGGGATGTGTATTTGCCATGTTGCAAAGTTTGTTGCACTGCCTTTCAAACTATCTGCCCTTCGTCTACTTCTGCAGAATCTTCAGTGTTAGGGGATACAGAAAATGTATCACCCTCTCCCACTTTCTTTTTGAGAAAGCTCATCTCATACAAGTTCTTTACTATTTTTGTACCTACTCTGCAAGTAATATATCTTAATCTTTTAACACTAGAAAAACCGGACTTTGTGAACACCCTAATATGACCGCTGGGACATAAATGTCCCACCTATAATCAGATGTGTCTTGAACCGGAAACTGGTATTTATTATGTAAGAAATGGGTATTCTGCATGGAAGAGACTTTCTAATCATCAAATAACATTTTTATAATTTTAAACATCCAGTACAGTCATCTCAGAAAGTTGTTGTTTCGAGATATTTTCATGTAAAATGACATAAAAGGAAACTTTTCACATAAATCTCGTACATAATATCTTGTGTAGGTAATTGGCGTATATTTTCGTATACATCTCGAAATATGACTTCTTGATTACTTCAATCAAGTACAGTCATGTCAAAGATTTACATAACATGTTGAAACTTACTACAGATAAGTAAAGACATACTGAAAAGTATGATACAAATGATACATCTTAGCCTAAATTACATTATTTTTCACACAGATATATATGTGAGTACAGTCCTTGCAGGTACCTATATATCTTCTTTTGATTTTTCCGAACTAGTTGACCTCAAATCAAATCTCAAAAACCTCATGATTTCTTTGAACCGACTGCAGTTTGGGATACTCCATTTTCCTAACCAGAGAAGATTCACTTCTATTTCTTTGGATTCAGTGGCACTGCTTACATACAAAATATCCAGAAATACATCGAGGTCTTCTAAGCACTTGAGACAAGTACAGTGATAACACGCCTTTTTGCTTGTGAAGAAGGACCAGTATTGTCCTGAAAAACATTCTGATGTCTGCACCTTCAACTTTTTACAGCATTAGTAGAGACTACTTCCCACTTTGTCCTGTCAGGAGCTTGAACCTCTGTGCTGACAGTGAATTTGCTTCTTTGTTTTAAGGCCGCGATGTCTTCTGCTGAAGCCCATCAATAAATATAATTTTTGACACGTTTAATTTAAATTATAGGCTATTAAAAACACACTGAGGACTGTCTGATACATTAGGAATATTTTTCAAAACACAGTTGAATGATTGATAGCAAAAACCGAACAAGTCCAAAATATTAATTTTTCAGAAAACTAAGAAAACTGTTCCTCACGTTTCTCATACAATAAAATAATCTGACTTATTTTATATAGGTATCTCGTATATCTACCAATTTTTGTAAAACGTTTCACTGTTCTCTTTTATATAGTTTCTTGGAAAGAAAACATTTTGACATCTCCACTTTTTGCAGGAAATTTTATATGTACACACATTAATTGAGAAAAAGTATATGAAATCATATTTCATTCATATTCTTAACTGTATCAACATGCAAATAAATACTTTATAAGTGTTTTATTAAATTAAAAACTTAATGTTTGAATGATTTCCTGAACAAGGAAAATGATATTGTTGTTTATATTTTTCTCTTTCTAATTTGTGTCCTTCAGTCTTTGAATTCTTGGCACATCAAGTATATCAAGTACCGAAAAATAATAAAACAAATGCTCACAGACAACAACACACCACAAGAACACATCGAAGAAATCATCCA
The DNA here is from genome assembly GCF_040183065.1 of Periplaneta americana. Lineage (NCBI taxonomy): Eukaryota > Metazoa > Arthropoda > Insecta > Blattodea > Blattidae > Periplaneta > Periplaneta americana. The sequence goes on along the minus strand of NC_091126.1, from coordinate 112,973,243 downwards.
AATCACAGACATCATAACAAAGCAAAACTATTTCACACACAACAACAAATAATACAACAATAACAATGGGATCACCCATATCTAGCATACTAGCAGAGATCTTTTTACACAACATAGAACAAACATACATACTCAACAATGAACACAACAAATATGCAGACAACATAATATACTGGCACAGATACATAGACGACATACTCATACTATACAAAGGAAACAAACGACAAATACACAAACTACACCAATACATAAACAAAATACACCCGAAACTCCAATACACACTGGAACTTGAAAACAATAACTCCATAAATTTCCTAGACATCACCATAACAAAAGTTGACAACAAACACACCTTCAAAATATACAGAAAACCAACCACCACCACCACACACATACACAACACATCTAATCACCCCACACAACACAAACATGCTGCATTCAGGACAATGGTACACAGATTACTCAACATACCCATGAGCCAACAACACTACAATGAAGAAGTGAACACAATCAAATACATAGCACAAGAAAATGGTTACAACCCAAACATAATAGATAATAACATTATAAGGAAGACAAAAGCTCAACAAACACAAAAACACACAAAACACAACACAAACACAAGAACAAAAGAAATACATCACACTAACATACGAAAACAAAAACACACACAAGATCGCATTCCTCATTCAGAAAATAGAAATACAACATAGCATACAGAACAGAAAACACACTACAAAGACATCTCAACACACAAACAACACAAACAAATAAATACAACCACACAGGCGTATACAAACTCACTTGCAATATTTGCGACAGTTTCTACATTGGACAGACAGGCAGATCATTCCAAATTCGATACAAAGAACACATTAAAGCAATAACCAGAGGACACAATACATCTACATATGCCGAACACATAACTAATGCTAACCACACATACAATAACATAAATACAGACATGGAAATTCTACACATAAAACCCAAAAACCAAAAACTCAACACACTAGAACAATATGAAATATACAAACACACTAAAACACACACTAAACAAATTCTCAACACACAGATCAATTTCAGAACACACACACTATTTGACACAACTCTTCATCACACGAATGCACCCACACAACAGGCAGCGAAGTTGAGATAGCGCCAAGATCTAGTAGGCTCTGAGGATGGTGTCAAGTAACACTGAAACGGCTGTAAGCCACACATGCTTACATAATTAATACGAGTGAGATCCCCATTTAATCAATTATTAAAATTATTATTATTATTATTATTATTATTATTATTATTATTATTATTATTATTATTATTATTATTATTATTATTATTATTATAGCTGTTTTCACTCATCACCTCAACATTCTCCTCATTCTGATGACTTGCTTTTTTTGGATGTGGTTAATTTTGATGATCATTAATTTGTAAAACGAAATATTTAGGCCAACCAATAACAGCATATATGGCGATAAAACAAAAGAAGACAACACTAATGCCATCTTCATGATATTTTCTAACAAGCATCAGATAAGTTTTTGACCTGTCTTTTGCTAGAAAGACGGACTAGTCCGCTTTTTGCAGGAATGTTATATTTTCAAACTTTCATTTCAATGGCAGAAATCCGCTTTTTGTAGAAAATTGTTATGTAATTAAATTCCACTTGAAATGAAGTGAAGAGAACAATGTATTATGTTCAAAATTTGGAATTTTTGGACTTGTCCGGTTTTTGCTATCAACCCAATTGAAATACTCATTTTTATAATAAAAAAGCTCATAATATTCAGCAAATTAATGATTAATTAAAATAAAGCCACACAAAAAATAAAACTTCATTCCTGTTCACCACTCAACAATGAAAATTGTGGATATAATTCTTTTTTAAATTCTACTCTGTTTTCTTGCGTAAAATAGAAAGAGAGCATTGTCTCCAGATTTTAGGAAGAAATGTGATTTTGTTATCTGAAAGTATATCAGAAATGGAAAAGAGAGCCTTCTCTCATCTACATTATTTTGCAGCTCATATGTGAAGTGCCATAAAGGTATTTGTATCTGTCGTTATAGAAACTGGCAAGAAATGATTTATCTCTTTGCAGTTTTTAATAAAATGGATTTTTTTTTTTTTGCAAATTAAATAAAATGATTAACACATTTCATTATTTTCTGACATGAGAAGTCTGGCAACCCTACAGCAGTGTAAGGTACAGAACTCAGCTGTTCAGACTAAGCATGTATCTGCTTTCATATTAGCCAGTGGTGCATTGTTGCCAAACTTCACAGAATTTCAACCTAATTTTCTAATTAGCCATCACTTAAAATGCATAATAAGTTTCTTTTTTATTTTAATGTATTTTGTAGTCTCCTTCAATCTGCACAGCTGTATTACTTACACTTTGTTAGAATCACAGGCTAGCATCATTGTTGTCTTCACTGCAATCATTTTTCGCTAGAGAAGTCTGGGTCTTCATCTTCTTCCCATAGGAGATCATCTTCAGAGCTATCAAATGCACATGAGACTTTAGCCTTCATAAAACTCTTTTCAACTATTTCAGGAGTTACCAGTTTCCAAGCACGTACAATTCACTTGAAAAAGCAATTGTCGCTGGTTTCATTGGTTTCATTCTAGTTTCATTGTCTTGTATATGTTATTTAGCATCCAGCTAGTATAAAAGCTTCCGGTGTGGTCATTAAAGGGCTTGTTTTTGGAGATATGTAGTGGCTGCAGTTTTGATGTACTGTAAGCAGTCCTGGGACAGGTTATTGTTAGTGCCATTAGATTTCTGTGCCGTCAGCTCAGTGGCCATGAAAACTGTCCAGTAAATGCATTGATTCATTTTTCATCAGGACTCTGGACATAATTCCTATACAGAGTTTAAACAGTCTTTCATCAGATCCTCTTTCATCCACCCTTTCTTGCTGTACAGAGATGTTAATTCCTTCGAAATTCTCATTTAGTCAGAGTTTTTCTTTTAAATATGATGACAGTTTTCTGCTGTCTGCAATCACAGCTACTATGACTATATTCTGTAGGTTCTCAGCTCTCGAGGTTTCCACTAAAACACTTAATACACCAGCAGTGTTCATCGTTGTGCTTTGTTGGTATGTGAAAGAAAATGGGTTTTTGGTTGATGTTGCCATTTTGTGATAGAAGAAATTTATTTTCTTCTCTGAGTCTTGTCACAAAATGGTGAAATTCTGTCACCTTTTCTGTGTAATCAGCATGTAATTGTTGAAATAGTTAAGTTATCCTACTCAAATTTCACGTGTTTTGATGCATAAATTGTACTGCTCAGCCCAATTCACTTTAAATTCTGTTACTAAGCTCCCTTGGTTTTTAGCAATCTCCCGCACTTTGAATTATAACATTTATGTGTTATATTGTAACCATTGTTTGTTTATTGTTTCAACAAGTCACTCTAAGATCACTTAATAAACACTGTTGTATTTTCCTTCCTGTGTTCCACGAAAAGATTCATATTACTTTACTAATATTAGCTCATCCCTCTAATTATGCTATTATTGAATCATTTTAGGTTGTAAATCGAATTTATGGGTCACTGCTCTCACATTATTTTCCATTGCAAACTTGACTGTTTTCAATTTAAGACAGGCTGTAAAACTCATTCTTCGTTTACTGGAACTCATTTTTTACCTTTTCACTGTACACATCTAAATTATAGACTGAACCTGTGAAAAAAAGAAATTAATTTTCTTGTATAGAAAACCATGGAAGTTGTCTTCTGCATCTCAGCCTTCATGCTACAGTTCAGTCATGTAATAAAACATGCAGCCTGGGTGTAACAAGGGGAGCAGATTCCTTCCATGTGTCATATGTCAACCTTATTTGTTATTGTACAGATCCAGAAACAAAATTTGGGTCAGCTCTTGAATATTCTTACAGAGCACGATTCACAACATTCCCTATCAGTATAACATTAGACCCAGAACGTTGATTGTGAGGTGATCGACATGCTGTGCAGAGAAGAGGCTTTCTGTCTCGTTGTAATAACTCAGCCCTTATGTTGTCTGACTGTTGTGCAGAAGAGTATGGATTCGGGTTACATTGGCAGCAGGATTTTTATTTACATGAATTTTTTTAAGACACCTGCGACCAAAGTTTCATTTTATTTGTTTTCGTATGTGGAATTTTATTTGGCTTCAGGGCTGGTTCTTGGTTATTAAACTACTAGCCTGCATGCTAGATATAATTGGCTGCCCTAAACAAAGCACATTGCGAATACATTCAGAGCTTAACCCAACCCATGGAAACCTATTAGTATGTTTTTTATGACAGAACTATGTAATTGACAAAGGAAAATCCATAAAATCCATAAAACATTTTACATACTGTATTTATTTGAAATTTATAAACATAAACATGTATCATACAGAAGTAGGGTTGCCAGACGTACAATTTTACCCAGAACAGTATGGTTTTAGCTCTTTTTATTTCAAGTACAGTGTGAGTCTTGAACCATACACCTAATGTTCTGTTTTCAAATTCCAAATCCCATGCACAGTAACTGCATCACATTTGCAGAGTGGTTGGTTAGCAGTGAAGTATGAAGTACCAGAAAAATTTGTGGATTTTATAGATTGTATTGGTGCACAAAAAACCGAAAAATATTGTATTTGTAATAAAGTTTTTGCTGAGCTTTTCCCCATTTTATGGCGATTATCTTCAGTAATGGCTACAAAATGGAATGATAAAAAGAATAGAATACTGTAAATGTTATAAAAATGAACTTTTTATGTAATTCAACAATGATGAAAACTGTAATGAATTTTACAAGAAGATTTTGTTATATAAATAAGACATATTCAAGTGAGAAGTACAGGTTAAATATAGGGATGTTAAAATGAAAGAATAAGTTCACAGTATAATTTTATGATGTAATAAATAATTACAATATATGATGCATAAATCATAATAAGATTAATTGTATTAATTAATATGTAATATATTGGTTGGGTCACTGACTGAGAAGAAACTGCCTACTGAAGGATGCACTGGAAGAAATGGTGAAAGGGAGAAACGTTCGGGGCAGAAGAAAATATCAGATGATAGACGACATTAAGATATATGGATCATATGTGGAGACTAAGAGGAAGGCAGAAAATAGGAAAGATTGGCGAATGCTGCAGTGACAGACCTGCCTTTGGGCATAAAACTATGACTGAATGCATTCTCTTCTTATACACTCAATGTTTTTTTTTTCTAAGAATCCGAATTTGGATGAAAGGTGTTCATTATTTCCCATCTCAAAATCTGGCAACCCTAAACTGAAGCAACTGCTAACCAGTACATTAGAACAGCGCTCTTCTTGCTTTATTATTTGCCAGTTCATCAATAACATCTGATAAGTCTAATTTTTCACACTACTCATTTTCTATAGCTAACAATTCTAAATCATTAAACCTTTTTTGAGTCATTGTTTTTAAATGTTTTAATAAGTTTGAGTTTTGGAAAACTCCTGTCACCTGATGCTACGTTCACAGGTAATGTGAGAAAATTTCTCAAAGAAATGATGATTTCAAGTTATTTTGTGCAATGTAGGTAAAGTTTTTAATGGATCAGTTTCTGAAACCCATCATTGCCATTGCTCAAAGTTCTGAATGTTAACAGCTCATTGAAGAACTCACTATTAATTTGAAAGGAAACATCTAAATCAGTACAACATTTTTTAAATTTCGTCCTCTGTCATTTCTCTGAATTCACAAAGAAATTTAATAGTATGTTATGATAAAAGGTTGGGAAGTCCTTTTTACAAAACCGAGGAAGAGTTTGAAAAACGAACAGAGCGAGTATTGTACAATATTTTTTGCACAATAATGTATTGTAAATTTTATTAGTAACAACAATGTAATTTATTCGTCACAACAATAATTCCTTTCTACAATTCACCTTAAAAGCTCTCGTCAACAATTGGATCTTCACTCAACACAGTATTCGTTATAGCACTCCACCGACGACAATGACAATTTACTCGGACTATTACGCACAACAATGAACTGTTAATCTTAACTAATATTTACAAAGCACTATTTACAAATCAGAACTACCAGTTCTCAGTTCACAGTTCTTCTATCTCAGTCACTCGAGTTCACAGTATCTCGAACCACAGACCTTCAGAGACAGTTCACTGTACTCGAACTCGGGTCCCTCCAACTGCGGTCCACTGCACTCGAACTCAGGTCCCTCCAACTGCGGTCCACTGCACTCGAACTCAGGCCTTCGGCTGCTGACGCAGTTGCGGACGCACACTCGAGTCGAACTCCGGTACACAAGACTGACTTCCTTGCTCTGGCTTTCTCACTGACTGAATAACTGAAAACTGGAAACTGCTGTCGTTACTTCGCGTCCGTAATTTATAACCACAGCGACGTAGCCTCGAAGGTTCCACGCGTCTCTAGAGATGGCACTCCAGAAAAATCCCGAGCCCTCTCCTCTCTACCAGCACCAGATGCGCGCGCACTCTCTCTCCACTCTCTCGCCGCGTTGGCCCTTTCCCCTCTTTGCCGCGCGCCATCCCAAAGTGCTCCGCGCGATCTTCTCTCTTGCGGGACGCTGGTCGTGAGTTCGAATCTCATGTCGCTGTCACATTGCCCCCTCCTTAGGGCTGCTCGTCCTGGGCAGTCCCTTGGTAGGCTGCTAATCGGTCCAGATGCACCACCATCATCTTTCCTCGAGGTTGTCGCTGGATGCGGTACACCATGTCGTTGATCCGGGTCACCACGCGGTATGGTCCATCCCAGGCACGCTGCAGCTTTGGTGATTTCCCTTTGGTCCTGGTAGGTCGATACAGCCACACCAGGTCGCCCTCCTGGAATCCTGCAGAGTTGGCTAATCTGTCGTAGCGCACCTTCATCCTGTCGCTGGCCATCTTGAGGTGCTCTCTGGCCAGTTGGTGAATTCCATTCAACTTCTCGGTGAGTTCTGCCACATAGTCAGTCGCTGGCTGGTCGGCGCTGGGTGGCGTGCCAAACAGCAGATCACAGGGCAGGCGCAGCTCTCTCCCGAAGACCATGTTTGCCGGTGTCATCCCTGTTGTATCGTGGACCGAAGCTCTGTAGGCCAAGAGGAACAGTGGGACTCTGGCATCCCAGTCTCGTTGATGGTTGGACACCACCTTCCGCAGATGCTCTTCCAAGGTTTTGATGTAGCGTTCCACCATACCATCGGACTGTGGGTGGAGGGGAGTGGTCCTGGTTTTATGCACCCCCAGACGCTCGAACAATTCTCCCATCAGGTTGGATTCGAAGTTGCGCCCCTGATCGCTATGCAATTCCCGGGGCACCCCGAATCGGCAGATGAAGTTGTCAAGCAGCGCGTCGGCCACCGTCGAAGCCTCTTGGTTGGGAATCGCGTACACCTCTGGCCATTTTGTGAAGTAATCCATGGCGACTAGCAGGTAGCGGTTCCCGCGATAAGTGACCGGGAACAGTCCAGCAACGTCGATGGCGATCCTCTCAAAAGGAGCTCCCACGTTGTACTGCTGCATGGCTCCCCTGCTGCGGGTCCTTGGTCCGCGACTGGCTGCACAGGTGTCGCATCTTCGGCACCATTGTTCCGTATCGGTTCTCTGCTGCAACCAATAGAACCTCTGTCTTAACTTGTCCAGCGTCCTGTTGGCTCCCAGGTGGCCTCCAGTCACTCCAGCATGAGTCTCCTCCAGCACTTCCTTCACCTTGCTCCTGGGCAGGACAAGTTGTTCTATGCGGGTCCTTCCATCGGCCGACTCCCAAATCCTCTTCAGGATACCGTCCTTGACAGTGAAGGATCCCACTGGGCCCAGTAGCTCTTGTAAGTGGTGCTACGGTTGGCGATATCGGCCCATACTGGTCTCTGGCCGGACTCCACATCACGTAGTAGCTGTCCAATGTTTGGGTCCTCCAGCTGCTCCCTCCTTATGGCGGCGTTATCCCATCCTGGGCTCGGCTGGGCGGCAATTGCTCGGACTGCGTGGGCGCCATCCCGCTCTTCTACTTTCAGGCAGTGTTTGCAGCCATCCAGGCACGGACGTCGTGACAGGGCATCAGCGTTGGAATGTTTCTTCCCTTGTCGGTGTTCAGAGGTGAAGTTGTACTCCTGCAGACGTTGAACCCAACGGGCGGTCTGCCCCTCCAGATTCTTGAAGCCCAATAGCCAGGTGAGTGCAGAATGGTCTGTCCTCAGATGGAATTCCTGGCCATACAAATATTTGTGGAAGTGCTTCAGGGCTTCCACAATGGCAAGAAGTTCTCTACGCGTCACACAGTAGTTTCTCTCAGCCTTGGATAGTGTTCGGCTGAAGTAGGCAATCACCCTCTCTTGCCCGTCCTGTTCCTGAGAGAGTACTCCGCCAATGCCTACGTTGCTAGCGTCCGTGTCGAGCGTGAACTTCCTTCCAGGGATGGGATATCCCAGTACAGGAGCAGTGCAGAGTGCCTCTTTCAGCGACTGGAAGGATGACTCCGCTTCGTCTGTCCACTGGAATTGTCGTTTCTCCTCAGTCAGCTGGGTTAGAGGCTTAGCGATGTTGGCGTACCCAGCTACGAACCTTCTGTAATAAGTGCAGAGGCCGAGAAAGCGGCGCAGCTCCTGCTTGTCCCTCGGTCTCGGCCATCCTCTGACGGCTTGTAGCTTCTCCGGGTCCGTGGCCACTCCGTTGGTCCCTACTACGTGTCCCAAGTAGTTGACCTTCTTCTGGAATAGATGACATTTCTTCGGGTTCAACTTCAGCCTGGCTTGTCGCAGTCTCTCGAACACTTTCCTCAGGTTCAACAGCTGTTCGCCGAATGTCTTGCCCACCACGATGACGTCATCAAGGTACAGCAAACAGGTGTCGTATGTCAGGCCTCTCATTACGGACTCCATTAGTCTCTGGAATGTAGCCGGAGCGTTGCAGAGGCCGAACGGCATAACGGTGAACTGCCATAGTCCCTGGCCTGTAGAGAATGCCGTTTTCTCCTTGTCCTCAGGATGTAGCGCCACCTGCCAGTATCCTGACTTGAGATCCAACGTCGAGAACCACTCTGCTCCGGCCAGGGTGTCCAAGGTGTCGTCAATTCGTGGAAGGGGAAAGCAGTCTTTCCTGGTGACGTCATTCAGTCTTCTGTAGTCCACGCAGAAACGCAGGTCCCCATTCTTCTTCTTCACCAGCACCACAGGTGATGACCAAGGGCTGTCGGATTCCTCGATGACCCCTCTTGCTTTCATGCCCTCCAGTTGGCTGTCAATCTCCCTCTGTTTAGCTAGAGGGACGCGTCGAGGAGGTTGTCTGATTGGGCGAGCATCTCCGGTGTCGATGCGGTGCTGAACTTTCTCCGTTCTCCCGTAGTCATTTTCAGACAGACTGAACACGTTTTGAAATTCTGTCAGTAGATCGTGGACTTGTCTTCTTTCTCTTTTGCTTAAATTCTCCGCCAATTCTCGAGCCAGCTCTTTCAGTGATGGGTCTAGATCTGGACGTGGTCGGTGACACTCCTCGTTATCTACTTGAGACGTCACAGACACCACCGGCTCGACGTTACCTAGTACAGTTCCACTAGGCACCTCCTTGTCCTGATTGGTGACATTCAGGACCCTCACCGGTACCACCTTCTGATTCGGGAGTAGGGATCTGGCCACATAAACCCCATCCATCGGAGTTGTTTGCGAATCGAGGAGCAGGTTTCTCTTAGGTTGTCCGTCCAGTCTTGCCGTCACCACCATCTCGCAGCCTGCCGGGATTGTCACATGATTCTCCAGGGTGAGTCTGCTGGCCATGGGTTGGTCTTCGACGTCCCTCAGGAACACTTCATCCTGACAAAAACGCAGGATACGGCGCCTGACGTCCACCGTTGCATCGAAGATCCGCATGGCGTCGAGTCCCAGGATGACGTTTTCAGTGATGTTGGCGACGAACACCCACATCTCCAGTCTCCTCTTTCCCAATGTCAGATCCAGGAAAACCTCCTTTTGGATGGGCAGGTTCTCGCCTGAGGCAGTACGTAGCTCATACCGGCGCAGCGGCGTCCTCCCAGGTAGGCCACGCACGACTTCCGGTCTGGCGATAGTGGGCGACGCCCCGGTGTCTACCAGTACTCTGCATGGGCGGCCTCTTATCCATCCGTCAGCAATCAGCCCATCGTCGCATCTTCTGTTAACCGTCTTCAAGATCAGCCGAGGGGATGGTGATGACGGCGCCGACGTGCCCCTCGTCGCATCGGCCCCTTTTAGTTTTCCTGTTTGTGACCAGATCGGTCACAGTCCCTCCTCAGGTGTCCAGGCTCGCCGCAGGACCAGCAGGTGGGCACTCCTCGTCTTCGTCGCTCGGGTGATTTCGGTTGACGTTCCTCGACGTCGGCCGCCGCGACGCTCCTAATCCGGTGCGATGCCGAGACGTTCGCCGTCAACTTGGCTGCCTCCATCCTGAGGGCCGCCGCCAGAGCTGCATTGATGGTGCGATGCTCTGCCAGTAGTAGCTGTTGCTTTATTTCCGGGTCTCGAACTCCGCTGCCGAAGGTGTAGGCCGCCTCTCCAGCGATGAAGTCATTAGGTAGGCCCCTGAGAGCCTTATGGGCCAGTTTTTCCACCGCCATCGCAAATTCTTGCAGGGACTCGCCTGACTGTTGGACCCTCGTTTTCAGTTGGGTTCTGAATGCTGCAGCAAGTTGATGGTCACCATAACGTCCCTCCAGGGCCGCCATTATCTCAGCGGCTGTCCCATCTTCTGGAACGCTGTGAAGAATCTCCGACGCCTGTCCCTGAAGCGCGGCCAGCAGCTGAGTAGTTTTCTCTGCCGGCGTCCACCCATTGTGCTCTGCGATGGCCTCGAACTGGCGACGGAATATCGCCCAAGACGTCGTACCGTCGAACTTCGGCGTCTTGACGTTGTAATGCCTGGCTGAGGGCGATGGTTCCACATGGCCACTACATGAGGTCCTCAATTCTGTCGTCGATCTTTCCACGGCCCGTTGAACTTCCTCGGCAATTATCTGTTTCTGTTCTCTAGCCTGGCGATCCATCAACGCGAGGATGTGCTTGTTTTCTACAGCATGTTGGTCCATCAGCACACTCGTTTCCTCTTGACGACGTTCGAGAGCGCGGATTTTTCCGTCGAAATGGTCTACCTCCTGTCTCAATTCGGTTACTGTCTCGTTTATAGTTGTAAAATTCTTGTTTAGGTTGTCCAAATCGGCCTTAAGTTCGTCTTTCACGATGGCGACAATTCCATCTACGTGGGCCGAAACGCTTTCAATTTGCGTAGTGACGTCATCTTTCACTCCGCTTATGTCACTTTTCACCTCAGTTCTCACTTCACTTATGTCGTTCTTAACCTCACTGATGTGCTTGTTCATGTCGTTCATGTCGTCTTTCATTTCTGCTTTCACTGCACTTAAGTCGTTTTTCAGTTCTGCGATGCTTGCAGGATCAGCTGTAGGTTCTCCATTGTCGATAATATCCCACTTCTGACACCAATGTAAATTTTATTAGTAACAACAATGTAATTTATTCGTCACAACAATAATTCCTTTCTACAATTCACCTTAAACGCTCTCGTCAACAATTGGATCTTCACTCAACACAGTATTCGTTATAGCACTCCACCGACGACAATGACAATTTACTCGGACTATTACGCACAACAATGAACTGTTAATCTTAATTAATATTTACAAAGCACTATTTACAAATCAGAACTACCAGTTCTCAGTTCACAGTTCTTCTATCTCAGTCACTCGAGTTCACAGTATCTCGAACCACAGACCTTCAGAGACAGTTCACTGTACTCGAACTCGGGTCCCTCCAACTGCGGTCCACTGCACTCGAACTCAGGCCTTCGGCTGCTGACGCAGTTGCGGACGTACACTCGAGTCGAACTCCGGTACACAAGACTGGCTTCCTTGCTCTGGCTTTCTCACTGACTGAATAACTGAAAACTGGAAACTGCTGTCGTTACTTCGCGTCCGTAATTTATAACCACAGCGACGTAGCCTCGAAGGTTCCACGCGTCTCTAGAGATGGCACTCCAGAAAAATCCCGAGCCCTCTCCTCTCTACCAGCACCAAATGCGCGCGCACTCTCTCTCCACTCTCTCGCCGCGTTGGCCCTTTCCCCTCTTCGCCGCGCGCCATCCCAAAGTGCTCCGCGCGATCTTCTCTCTTGCGGGACGCTGGCCGTGAGTTCGAATCTCATGTCGCTGTCACAGTATTTTGAAAACAATATATAAAAAATCCTAATATACAGTATATACGTTACATTATGAACAGCTGACTGATGTTAGCAGTCTGGCCAGCGTACAAACTTCACCATCAACTTCAGTGTGAAGGAGTAAAAATGATTCATGTACTTGTAATATTTCGTGTTCATTTGGAATAATTTTTATTTGTTTTTGTTAAGTGAAGTTTGAATTGTTTAAATAAAGTTCAGTACAATTAAAATGCAGTGATTTTGTTTCGTATAATGTATATTAATTAACACTCCCTTTTGCATATGAATTTTACATACATTGCAGGATTGTAGCATACATAGAAGGCAGTGGTTTTAATTACAACTCTAGAGCAGTTATTTATAGTATTTCAACATACTGTGGCGCCATGTTGGAAGACCTCGTAGCGTCGGGGAAGTTGCGCGTGCATCTAGTGCGAGGGAAGGTGCGGCGTAACCTGGAGCAGGGGGGGAACATTGGAAAGATTCGCAAAGCCATGTGAGCCGATTGTTGTAGAAACTTTGGGAAGCAGTACATTCGAGAATGTGTGATCTAATAAATAGAAGGGGCAAGTGAGCAGCAGAGTTTAGTTCAGTTGAGCCAGTCTAATTAGACCGTCAGCTGCGAGAAAGCTAGTTAGCGGAGACGTATCCAGTGGAAGTCTTGGGTTCGAAGTACAGTGAACTTAAGTTAGTATTGTGGCAGCGTCCAGGCGAGGGCAACACGTCCGAAAGTCTTGGGTTCGAAGTGCAGTGAAATGTATCTGAAAGTCTACGGTTAAAAGTGCAGTAAACTGTATCTGGAAGGCTTGGGGTTCGATATACCGTGAACTTGAGTGAGCTAGAAGAACTAGCCAAGGCGAACGAACTGTGAACTGAGAACTGACAGTTTTGTTTTGTAAATAGTGCTGTGTTAACATTAGTTGAGATTAGGAGTACATTGTTGTTCTTCCCTATAATTCACGTGAGTTGTCATTGTCGTTCTGTGGAGTGCAATAACGATTGCTGTATTGAGTGGAATACCCATTTTTGACGGGTGTGTGTTTAAACTTAACAATAAAATGCCGTTATTGTTGTGAAGAAAAGTTACAATACATCTCTAGGTTGGCAACTCTGAATTCAGTAACTTCAACTTCCAATCATGTTGGCTGTTTGCTGTAACGATGAAAAAACACACTATCATGCAAAATTGTACTATTACAATCATTCACATTTAAAAATTTTTCCTTAATGGAATTTAATACAGTGTCAACAATTATTAGATCAAATTGTATTCTAACAATTCTTTTGGATCTTTTATTTCTTTGTAGGAACTTTCATAGTCAAAATGGCGAACTTTAGTTCTGCTCCTTACAACTGGAAATTTCAATACTACATTAACTTCTTTGGCTAAAACTTCTGCATGACTAATATATGTATTAAATGCTTCATTACATCTGGCTTCGCTTAGAAATTCTACAAACTCAAAACGTTCAGAGATTCATTTATGTTGGATTGAGGACACTGCAACATTTTGTTTACGACATCAATTTTTGACAGAATATCAAGCCATGTAACAATTGAGCAAATGAACTTGAAAGGTGCAACCTGTTCTAACAAACACTGACCTGTGTGCTTTGTTTACATGTCTGTGGAATTATCAACTATTAATTCATTTAAACTTTTCAAGACCTCATTTAATTGCATTCTGAGAGGTAGCACTGCTTTTATTCTACTCTCCTATCTTGTATCACTTACAGACTTTAATGTTAACCTGGTCATAATGATTTTCAGCATATCCCACCTATAAGGGGAAGCAGAGAAAAATGTATACAGGTCTTGGATAATGTTAAAAAATGTGCCATTTCTAATGTTACCTTGGCAGCATCGTTTACAACTAGATTCAAGGTATGAGATGCACATGGCACAAAAAATGCTCTAGGATTGATATTTTCAATTTTGTTGTGCAGGTCATTGTGCTTACCACTCATATTTGCCCTATTATCATACCCTTGTCCACGAATATTTTGAATATCTAACTCATAATCTGGCAAGAGTTCACTTAAGAGATAATTGTATATGCGTTTCCTGAATAGTAAACAGAATAAAATCAAAGAAATAATTCTCGGACTGCAACATCAGAGGTGCCAGTATTTACAATTCTTACTACAGATGTTACAAGGAGCATGCATAAATTAACTTTCCAACTCGCCCCACAGCTAGCAAATCATATGTTGCGTGAAGCGACTGCATTTACGTGATAGAATAATGTCCTGGCATGGCGCATGCGCTAGCAGAACTTCCCAAGTGCTGTCATTAGCTTCGTTGCATTGGTTGAAGATGGACGTTCCTATTCTAGCTCCCGCCACCTGTGAAGTGCGGTTAGTGATAAAATTTTTGAATGCACAGGGCATAGCTCTGATTGAAATTATTCGTCAGCTGTGCCAGGTCTATGAGCAAGCAGATGGTGCGTTGCTGCTGTAGACAATTTTCAGAAGGACGCCATAATATGCATGACGAGGAGCGCAGTGGGAGGCCAACCATCATCACTGATGACCGTGTGAAGCAACGCGCCATCTGCTTGTTTATGACATTAGGCTCATAGACCTGGCAGAGCTGACGATCAATTTCAATTGGCGTTATGCCCTGTGCATTCAAAAACTTTATCACTGACCGCACTTCACAGGCGGCGGGAGCGGAATAGGATTGTCCATCTTCAGCCAATGCAACGAAGCTTCTGAGA